>NC_133619.1:182079402-182368275 GCF_048593235.1 Sminthopsis crassicaudata | reverse complement strand
TACTATGGGCAAGTTTAGATTCCTTCACTGTAATTTATTTTTAACAAACTCATTAATAGTTATAATTGGCATTTACTTGCTAGATCCGATTGGTGCTTTTTGTGTGATCCGATTTAGGTTCACTGTAAAGTACAGGTGGTGTAAAGTTGGTAAAATGATGCCATTTACATACAACTATTTTTAAGCATAAGGGAAAGTACTTTTGTTATATTTGCAGACATGTGTCTCACACATTTTTCGCTTTTTGTAAACTATCTAAGAATAAACATTACAGATCTGGGTTTTAATTTCTCCAGATGGAATCATAAAGTACCTAGTACACACACACACACACACACACACACACACACACACTATAAAACTGAGGATTCATGTCTGCTGTTTATACTGAAAAGTAACTTAATGCAAAAGTAGAAGTTCCAAGCCGCATTTGGAATCGAGAAAGAAAGTTAACTTTGTTCATTCGCTGGAAAGGGGTTAGTTAAGGAGCAAAGAAGGTGTCTCCTTCCCATCTGAAAATCAACTGGGTAGGGAGTCTTCTGATATAATCATTTCCCTCTTCTCTTCGGGAAGGGTCACTAGAACATTCATACCCTTTTCAATAGTGGTGAGAACCCACCCCCATTTATTTATTAAACTCGATTATTTCATATTCATTTGTGTCCTCTCGGTCTAGGGGTGATCTGGAAGTTAAATAGCCTCCTGCTTCATCTCCTCTCTCTCCTCCACCCCCAGCTCCAAATCCTGTACCCCTTCCTTCTCCAGCTAACCCAAGCTTTAGACTTACCCTTGCGATGTTCTTCCACTCGATACACAGACAGGAAACCGGTCTCATTTTGAGCAAAATATGAAACCATATTTTACCTACACAGTCAAAGATAAGAGTACACACTTAAGGCTCTGAGCTCGCGAGCCTGCTTCTTGCAGAAAGGGGGCTGTTGGGGCAAGAAATCCTGCTTCCAACTGTGATTTCGGCTTTCTTATGGAAATGAACAAAATATCTTACTCACCCCTAAGCCTGGGTTCCCCTGCCCCAGCCCCTTTTCCTTCATCCTCTTCCTCCTTTTAATCCCCCGTCCCCCTCCTCTTTCTTCCTCTCCCAACCTTTTCTTTTCTCTCGTTTGGAATACGTATGTTTAATAGCATTAGCAACTAGATGCCACCAGAACTCGTTGCTGTGGGTACGTTTAGAGGGTGCTGATTTACTCCACCATAATTCAGGACCTGTATGTAAGGCAGTCTCCAGTCCGCGTCATCTGGATACTTCAGACAAACAGCATTAAATATTCATAGGGAACAGTTCATTTCTTAAAGGAGAACTTACCAACAGGGAAAGTTCACAGCCAGAAAGGGATTTTTTTTTTTTCCCTCACGGTATTTTGGGCCCATTTTTCTAGGTTTGAGCTCATATACACCTAGACCATCAGACAGAATTTAAGACATGGAATCCGGTTGCTGGGGAAGCAGTTTGAACCCGAGGTTTGGAACTTTGGGTGTGTTGGGGGACACTTTAGAAGATTGCTTAGTGAAATGGTTACTATTTTACCACATACATCACAGACCTAGGAGGAAAACCCGAAAAGCGATTTGAATTTATATAAGTATCATTACTTTTGTCTGCAACGTTGTACAGTCCCGAATAACTTGAAAAGATTCTCGGAGTCTAGAGCTTAAGATTAACAAAATCAACTTTTCAAATGTACAAAGAAACTATGCTAGCACATTCCTTTAAAAACATTTTCTTAGAAAGTAATTCAGGATTGAAGAGGTTTTCATAATATGTCCTGTTTTAGAGGTTTGAATCTAAACTGAAGTTCCATATTTTTTTTCATAGCATTAATCTCTCTTCTCTCCCCTTCAGAGTTTCTCTCCTTAATATTTTAACGGTTAGACTAATACAGATTTCCTGAAACCTGCTGCTTTGACATGGCAGGTGTCCCTAGGGATGTCCCTTTGTATGTCATTTATTTTTGCTTCAGATAATAATACATTTTATAGTTAGGAAAGTTACTCTTTTCTAGGCCTGATGATTCTGGATCCTTTTTGTTTCAGGATCTCTTGTGCTCTCTTCCAGATTTAGAAGAGAAACTAATCTAGCATAAATTGAAAAAGATGGGAAGAAGAGGGAGAGAGGGGAAAGGAGGGGGGGGAGGAAAGGACAAGGGGTGGGGAGAAAGGAAAGGAAAAGGGGGGAGGAGGAGTGATACAGAAAAAAAGTAAAGGAGAAGAGAAGAAAAGAAAAGAAAAAGTTAGCACCATAGAACTTAAACTGAATTTGGGCCTTCTTGTTTGAGAGCTTCTGTTCTCCCTTCACCATTTTAATCATATTTTTCAATACTATATTTTGTTTTATATTTTAATACTATCGATTTTACATGTGTGTAATATGCATCCCCTCCCCCACTCCAAGTCTTCTCTTCTCCTTTTGTATGTCATTTCTTTTTGTTTCGGACATTTGTGTTTGTGTAAAAACACATTTTTACAAGTGGTTGCAAAGTCTTTAGCGCCATCTAACGGAAACAACAAAAATCTTTATGCTCCATAGAGGATATGACTAATTAATAGAAGGGTTATCTCTCCTTGTGTTCCTCCACTTCTCCCTTTCGCTTTTATACTGACACTTTCTAAATCACCCTCTGGAGTCATCGGAATGTAGATATCTATGCAAAATTAATAGGTGATGGTAAGATCCTTTCGAAAACTATTTCAGAATGTTCTTGGGCTTTCTCACTTGTTACCTTTCTTTTCCTTAAAAGACACCTGCTTCTACTTTCAGAGATATCCGAAAGCAGATTAACAACAATCTTGTTAACAACCTTCTAGAGAAAAACGGGATTAAATCTTATTGGGATCCTGATGTTAAAATTGTTTGCTGGGTTGGGATGAAAAGTAAACTCAACTCTCTGGGTATATTTATTTCCCCAAATCCAGAAGATACATTATAAGGCTCTTAATATTGTCAAAGTAATTGTTCTCTTCTATCACAAAAAAAAAGATGGGGGAGGGAGGGGGGGGAAGGAGGGAGAGAGAGAGAGAGAAAGAGAGAGAGAGAGAGAGAGAGAGAGAGAGAGAGAGAGAGAGAGAGAGAGAGAGAGAGAGAGAGAGAGAGAGAGAGGAATAAGCGAGAATTTCATAATTTAATGAGATTGAAAAATACCTTAGGCTCAGGGGAAGAAGATAACTCTATATATAACACACTTGAGATTTACAAAGCAGTTTTCTCAAAATGCCTCTGTAAAATAGGTGTTATAAATATTATTGTCAGTACCCCCATTTTACAGGTAAGGCACCTAAAATTCATAAATGTTAGGTAGCTTGTACAAGGTCACAAAGTTAGGAAGCAGAACTCAAACTCAGGTCTCTTTATGCTTAATTTAAGGGTCTTTCCACAATTCTGACTCTCCTCCCAAATTCTTAGGGCCCTGAGTTCTATCAGGCTTGATCATTGTTCTACTATTTGAAAAACAATGAAATCTTGAAATTGTGTGGGGTGGCACTGGGATGGGGAGGAAAGGTAGTTTATGTATGGAAAGCTTAAACCTTTCTTACAGCAAGTGCAGGGAATCATAGAAAAATAAAGAGAAAGAAGGGAAGAAGAGATTTTCCCTGAGAGTTTTCTTGTCACTGTTCCTATGGGTTCTTTAGTTTTAGTGAGATTAATATCCAAGAGTTTTCTTGACAATTGAGTTTTAGTAGACTTTTAAGAGAAAAAATTCTAAAAGAAGAGGAAAAGGTACTGTCTCAATCCTAGACTCCTGGCCTGCAACTTTTTCTTTGAAGTTAAGTAAACTGAAATGGGGCAATTTCTTTTTCCAAAGTCAAAAGTCCAGAAGCCAAAAGAAATAGTACTGACCATTGGGGTTAGTTGTGGAAATTTTACCTTGTTTAATTAAATTAGTGGTACAGATTATTTGAAATTATGAGTCTGGACTGTCTCACTCAGTAGTGGGTTCCAATCCAAATTCTTGGTTAATTTTACTGAATTTTTAAAAGCCCAGGATAGAATCAGAAGACCAAGCTTTGGGTAACCCTCTGAATGACAACAAATCTTGTGATTTCAGAGTCACACTCCCCCTTCCTCATTTGTAGAATGGGGATGGCAACATTGATTCTCTCTATTTCACAGAGTTGTTTTGAGAATCAGGTGAAACAATAAACATCAAAGTTCCACAGAACTAAAAATATAGAGAGATAATTGGTGTAAAAATTCTACAAAGTCCTTGAGAACTTCAAGGATATAGAATTTCAAAGCACTCTGCTAGGTGGCACCCTGATCATGAGTATTTCTTCTACTGAAAGAAGAAGTCCCTTTAATTCAGTGAAATTTTTAAAAAGTCATCCTTGGATGATAGAAATACAGGTTATCCCTGATCAGTACCCCAAACCTTTTCATATTTATATGACTTGCCAGTAGTTGGTTCAAATGCATAGCCTAAGAGAATATTTCTCTGATATCACCAATTATTGCATCCTCCCTTCTCATATTTATTTATGTATATGATTTAAATCTTATACACACATACACATATAAATTCAGGGGCCATTTCTTTTTTTTTGGGTTTTTTTTTTGCCCACTTCCCTTTGAGAGTCTAGTATGGTGAACATAATGTACACACATGTTTTTGTACACATAAATATATACATATACATGTATGTATATGTGCATAAAGATATGCATACATAAGTTACTTCTTATGGCCAAGAAGTATGAGAGTAGTACTTTAGTGGAGGACTTACATAAAGATAGTGGAAATAATAATGATGATGATGATCTAGATAGGCTTTATAAGGATAGGCTTTATAATGTTCTCTTCTCCCTTATCTAAATAAGCAGTGGAATCTTTCCTTTCAATTAGACAGTAATTATTTCAATTCTTTATTTTACTGTCTTTGTAGTTTTAATCCTACAATTTGGTGATCATTTAAAGTTTGAATGAGATGAAATTTTACAACAAAATTTCAGAATGAAGATGATAAACCTAGGGTTTAAAGTTAGGAAACTTTAAATTTGGGGTTCTTGTTTATAAAAGTTCTTCTTCCTCACAGTGTCAATGGAGGGTAAATGTCCCTATTTCCTCCCTCTCTCCAAAATTTATCTATAAAGATACTAAGTTTAGAAAAGGTGAGGAATCTGATAGAAATAAACAAGAAGACCAAATATCCTGGGAGATCCTGTCCAATTTGAGCTCCAAGACAAATTCATCAAGAATGGATTGTCCCAATATTTATTGACCTCAGCAAGAATAAGTGAAAGAGAATGTATCACTTCCCTCTCAAGGAGGTGAAAGGAAAACAAGTCTTCAGAAAGAATTTACAGCCGATAATTAGCCGAAGTGCCTTCTTTTCTGAAATGGCTGCTACTTTTTTTTTTTTAAGGAAAGGAAGAGAGTGAGGAAGAGGATAAGGAGAAGAGAGGGGAGGGGGAAGAAGAGAGAGAGAGAAATGTAACTGTATCTTCCCCGTTTTTTGTTGGCATAGTGCAGTGATCTTTCATTATGATTAATTCTGATGTACAGTAGCACTTTGACAAATACATAGTTTTTGGTTCACATGCATATAGGTGTAATGCATTTAGTCCTTATGGCCAGAAATCTTCTGGCATTTCCCAGACTTGGGGGAAGGGGGACTGAGATGTGTCACTGAGCCTCTCCTTTCCTTGGCTAGTTTTGTCTGTTTTAGTAGATGGGTCAGGAATGGGAAGCAGATAGGAAGCCTGGTATGAAGAAAACTTTATTTTTCTATAACAGCAACTTTGCTGGGTCCCTGGCATGGTGCTCTGGCCAGAGGCTAAGGAGTGAGAAAACTGGCAGAGCACAGCAAGCTAACAGAATGTGTCTCTATTAATTCTTTTCTTTCTCCATCCTTTCATTTGACAGCAACTCTCACCTGAATCTCTAAAATGAGAACAAGAATCCATATCCATGGATCTCCCCCTCTTCCTCCTCTCCATTCTCTTCCCATTCTTCTTCTTCCCCCTTCTCCTCCTGTTTAATTCTCACCCTACTCTCAGTTCAGTTTTCTACCTATCTCCTGAGCCTCCACACATCCTACTTATCCTCTCTTCCCTTCTGTCTCTCCTCTGCAGCTCCCTGCCCCCCTCAACATAAACACGCATATATAATGTACTATTGGCTACTTCACCCATTTGGACCTAGGGCTCCTGTAATCAAGTACAGAAAACATCCAAAATAATGGTGGGGGGACCACAGAGTACAGAATGAAAAGGCATTATGTTTCCAGCTGGAGTAGAGCTATGTGTCCCAGAGGAATCTATTTCGACTTGTGTGCTGCTTGTAGCATGGCTTGACATAACATTCTGTGACATCCTAGAGATAGACTGCATTATAGATAGAGTGTGATTGACTAGACAAGGATACATTATTCTCTAATCAGGAGGGAAATATATACCATTCTCTACCACAGACACATGTATTACCTGTCTTCAAAATTCCAAGGACTATTCTCTCCTCAAAAGGGATGTAGGAGCAAGTCTGGAGTGCTGGGCTTGAAATGATGAAGGTGGAGAAATATTTTTCAGACTGGCAATGAGCAGCATTAAGAACAATTGTCCTTTCCTTGAGATCTGGTAAGCTGAATCTGCTAAAATCAGGTTCAACAGGATCCCCACTCAGCCAGAGATCAAAGGGGAAGACTTGGAACTGAAGAGATTAGGGATGCTAACTGCCAACATCCAAGAGAAGTGTGTGCTTCCTATTCTGCCCCCTGGATAGAAAGACTATTGGGGTTTTGTTTAATAATTAATAATAAAAATTCTTATTTCCTTGAGTCAATTATTCCTTCCTTTGGGTTTTGTGCTTCTTCCACATTTTAAGATTACTGAAGCCAAACTTCTATGTTTTATCTGAGTTTGCTGCCTGTTGATTGTGGTGAGAGGAAGAAGGGCATTGTAGGAAGGGTGCTTCTTTTATCTTAACAAAGTGTAAGGACTTAAACTTCTAAACTGGCAGTAAAAACTATAGGCAATTTTGTTTTATTTTCTATAGTAACATAATCCCTTGAGAGTCAGCAAGCAGAATTTGTCACTGGTCCAAAAGGTTGCTTTCAAATATGGATACCGTTGGAATTAAAAAACTTGAGAATGTTTAAATTGGGAGGAAGAATCTGAGATGTTACCTAGGTGCAATTTCCTCATTTTATCAGAAGCTTACTGAAGACCTTCCTAGTTCTCCATCTATGATCCTATGATTTGACCAAGGTCACTATAACTACTTAGCAGCTGAATACAGACTAGAATCAAAGTCTTAAGACTACTGGTTGAGTAACTAATGCCCAGTTGAGGCAGGATACTTGTTTTTTATGTTCCACCAAATATTGGACCAAACCCCGAGGAGAATCTAGATATTTCTTTAGTCCTCCTGAGAGCTGTAATATTCTCATCAAAATACAGAGTAGAGAAAACTTTGTCCATTTTTCTTCATTTGGATTTTTTCCATACAAATTTATTTTTGGCAGAAAGGGAAAAGAGTTCCCCAGATGTGGGTAGTCAAGGTGGTTCCTGGGAAAAAAAAGAGTCTTTTTATGGTGTGTTTAAAGTAGAATAACAAAATTCTTTCCCTAGGGATCAAGGGATGAGCAGTAACCAGCCTCCAGGATGCCCTGACCACTCCCTATTTTAAGTGGTTTAACGACCATGCTGTTTCTCTACTGGTTTACCACAGTCCTATTTCTCTCCCTGAGGAGTAGAGAGGTAATCTTATGTTAGCATTAGTTAATAGCTAGCTGTTCTGTTTTCAGTGTTCTTTATTGTCACTTTTGCTAGCCATCCCTTACTGTTATCTGGTGAGTTAAAATGATATTATTAGTCCCTCTTTTCAGAGGAATATATTAATGCACAGAAGCTTTAATAAAAGGTTCAAAGTTTTAAATAACCACTACACAGAACCAGTACTACAGTGGTATCAAAGCCCTGGTAAGAATTATTGATCCTGAGTTTGTTACATAGCCCACTGAACCACACTGTTTCTTTCATCTCAAAGAAGAATTGGCATGAAACCAAGACAAGATGAGAAAATCCAGAGCAACCAGTCTTGGCAGACTGTGACTATCCCTCCTTCTTTGACAAGGCCAGTTTTGCCATTCACTGAAACATTAAAGCCCTCTGGTAGTTCAAATCCTTAGGGCTAAGTACAAATGGGGGAAGTGGATTGAAAAGCTCTTTGGGAAGGACATCATTGGATGTGATACCCAGTAGCTCAGCTGAGTGTGAGTTTAGTCCTTCCCTTTAATTTTTGTTTCTGTTTCAACTCAATTCCATTCAATTCAATATTTATTAATTTTCCTACCATAAGCAAGACATTGTGTTAAATATTAGAGATGGAATGCTAGAATGAAAGTTGTACCATTTTTTTGTGCTCTGGGAGTTTCAGATTTAATGGGGAGGGGAATGAGATGTGCTCATAGATAACTATGGTACTGTGATACAAGGCAAAGGAGAGCTCTAAGCAAACATGTATATAATTGGGGGTTAGAGAGAGAAGAATAACAAATGATTCAAAGTTTTTAAGACTATGGTAGTGCTATAGAAAATAACAAAAGAGAAACTGGGAGGAGTGATAACTTTGAAGGGGAAAATGATCAACTCCATTTTTGGACATATTGAATTTGACTCCATCCCAAAGGGAATATTCAACAAAGCAAAAACTGTACTTAAGAAAGAAGGTTGAATCAGAATCCTTATAGTTCATATGGCTTATAACTCAATATTTTTTTAATCTCAAAATTTTCTGCCCCTTTAAATATATCACTAGTAGGATATATTTATGCATCAAATTTATTTATATCATATGTGTGTGTTCACCTCCATTTGGTCCTCCCTCTGTATGAAAGAGTTGAGAGCAAAAGGTTCTGTAGTATGTGCATTTACATGCCTGTATATACACATATGTGTATGTTCACATGATACACATGTGTATTTATGCATACATGCATAAATATTTTTATGTAGTGCTTGGATCCAAGCCATTCATCCTTTGAGGATATTACTTGAAGATAGGAGTTTGCTTTTTCCTCTATAATGGCTTATTAAGTATACGCATCACACTTTTCTCTGTTTACTAAGTGATTAGTTCTCCCTCAGAATGACCCTGTCATGGGTTGTAGTCAAAGAATGTACTTTCACAGTTAGCCTGTAAAATGTCTTTCAGATAAACACATAGTTCTCAGATTAATTTTGTTCCTCATTTGAATTGTTTACAATTTGATTCATCACCTGATGATAAAGGTTACTTACAAACAGATCCCTCATTTATACAGCCTTACATTATACAATGTGGATAGATAAAAATAAGATTCAGGTTAAACCAAAGTCAACAAAGCTATCAGCCTCTGTGGAGATTCCTGGCAAAGTCATGGCCACTTAAAAAACGTAGAGCTATGAAAAATGGTGTCAGTTCTAATCCTGGCTTGGCTATTAAATGAAGTCAGTATTGAAGTATGAATACTTGAATACTCACATGTGATCTCATCAATTTGGATGTTCCTTTCAGTAATATACTTGACAATTCATCAATTTCTGCCATGTCTTTATGACACGTCCATGATTTCTCATAAGTTTGCCACAGGGTTACGACCTTCCAAGTTGGGGGGTTTTCTCACTTTCTTCAGACATCAAAAGAATATCACTTGGGGCACTAAGGCTATCCATCTGACATCTCACACACTTACCATGTGACCATTTCATCTTCTTTTTTATCATACAATTCCTTGATGAAATCTTTTTATACTAGTTTTTCAGAGTTGCTCACTGTTTTATATGCTACAACCTGTGCACACTTACAATGGCCTTTTTTTATTACTCTGTAATGCTAATTTTAATTTCTTCAAATACTTTTGTATTTCATGTCTTGATGCCATATAAATTACTACTATTAACCAAATATTTAAATTCAGACAAGTCACATCTCTACACCTCAGTTTTCATTCCAATCTAAATGTACTTTAGTTGTACAACAATAAAATAAGGAGTTTGGACTCAGGTGTCTTCTAGCAAACTCATTCTATGATGTTAAGATCACTTACCTAGTTTCTCTGCTCTTCAAAGTCACAAGATGACTTTTCCCTCATAAGAATCATCCTTTGTCCCTTACACTATCCTTTGTTGCAGTGGAACAACTAAAACTAAGAAGCTTTAATTTTTTTTTCCTTTTATGAGACAATGGGGATTAAGTGATATGACCGAGGTCACACATCTAGGGAATGTTAAGTGTCTGAAGTCAGATTTTAATTCAGGTCCTCCTGACTTCAGGGCTGGTGCTCTATCTACTGCTCCATCTATCTGTTCCATAAACATTCCTTTTACTTTTCTTTCTTGGCTAGGAAAATAGGGTTAAGTGACTTACCCAAGGTCACACAGCTAGGGAATATTAAGTATCTGAGATCAAATTTGAACTCAGATCCTCTTCCTTCCAGGGTCAATGCTCTATCCACTGCACCATCTAGCTTCCTGAGAAACTACCTTTTCAAGAGAAAATTGACTTTGGGTGCTTAGACAAAGATAGTTCCAGAAAATATGGCAAGTGCTAACTATTAACTAATTGATTTATTAGTAGGTCAGTCCAAAGGACGAATCAGTTAAGTATATTGGATACTCAATAGACTTGATTCACTTGATTCAAAAGGTCAAGAAAATATTATCCAATTTAGTCAAACAAATTTAAATCAAAACAAAAATGCAATGTTGGATTTGCTTTGACTATTTAAGATGACTCATCATTTCTTCTAGAACTGATCATTTCTTTTTTCCACCCATTTATTTGCCTTTGTATGAACTTGGCCTAAAATTAAATTCTTGGAGAAATTTATTCAAACATGATACATATAAATATATATAATGGGATGTGTATTTTTATTAATGCAAGTGTTTTCTGGCTCCTAAGTCTTCTAATAAACAGCAGGATCATCTATCTAGAGTATGAAGCCATTCATTTTGTGTTTTTTTTCCTCCCTATATATTCCAGTGACTAGAGTTTAGACTATATGCCAGTCTAGGACTATAGATTTTACTTCAATCTCCTACCACAGGTACAGGACTACTTTTTCCCCTGCAAACAGGAAAAATATTGCCTCTTCTGTCAGAACCTTATTTCCAGCCTGGAGAAACTTCAACAATGTCAAGTTTTCCTACAGATTCCTTCCTTTAACTGCTTTCCGAAAGAGAAATCTCTGCCTGAACTGAGGTACTCCCTACCTTGGAAGAGAATTACTCAGCTGTATCTGGCAGGAGTAGACTATAAAAGTCCATTAGAAACCTGTTGTTGAGTGGTGGGGGCAGTTGGGTGACTTAATGAGTAATGGTGCATGCATGCCCCCAGGTCCCTTTCTGCTATGTTCCCAAAGTGGGTTATGTGACTGTGTCTGAATTTCTTATAGTGCTTCTCTGTTCTTTTCTGCTTTGAGTTTACACTAGCCTCTGTTCATTGACCTTTAGGTTGGTGGATCCAGCTTACTCTGATTCTTTCTCCCTTGGGGAGTGTTAGATAGAGTATGCCAAGGACAGGTGAACTCCATTTCCTTTACTTGCATATTTTCTCCTAACATTCATTTTATGTTCTCCCCATGCCAGAAACATAAGGGGAAATTTAACAGGGATAAATGAAAAGTTTTGATTCCAAAAATCAGCACCAATCAGCATGAAAAAGACAAAGAGGTTTTTAACAGAATCCAAGATCAATATGAAACAAGAAAATAGAGAAGCCAAAAAAAGTAAGTGGTGTTTTCAAAATGGGGGGAAAGCTGCCTCAAAACATAATGAGTTCCCCATCTCTGGAGGTCTTCAAATGGTAATAGACATCTTCAGGGTGGAAGAAGGTGGCAGATTGAACAAGATGACCACTTGAGATCCTATCTAGTTCTAAAATACTATAGTACCCTAACAGTGTTTTCGTGAGTTACAATAACTCTACTATACTTAGCTTTTTCCAAGGTGGACTAAGTGATCCTACCCTTTCACTTCCAAGTTTTATCCTGAAATGAAACATTTTTCTTTCTCTTCATAGAAATAACATAACATACAAAGTGTCCTTGGTTTCACTTTTATTCAGTAATAATTACAATGATGCATGTTATACAGCCAGCTAGTCCTGTTGAGGTTAAGACAATCAATGTTTGATCAAGTGCTTCAGAGAGCATATCATCAGGGTCTCTATAGCTCCACCCACATGCAAAGGACAAAGCATCTTTGGCAGAGGAACACCAGGACCACTTTAGTCCCAAAGTTTTTTATACTTGCATGACTCTTATTTCAAAACTTTGTGCTTTGAAAGCACAAAAACTTCATAACTGAGTAAAAGTGGGGTTCTCCCTGCCTATGGCTAGCTTGTGGTCTGTATTTGTAGGATCCATTGTCTTCTACTCACTTTGTAACTCTACAAAATGGACTCCTATGATGCCTTTTACAAAGTTCAGGAATATAACAAGAAACCCAAAAGTGTGAATCAACAATCTATTTTACTTAATAATGTACAAACATTCCTTGTCTTTCCTTGAGGTCTCTCATACAGGGAGATGCTTCTTATACTCACCTCATATGTATGATCGAAACTTATACCTAACTTAAAACTCACTTATTTGGGATATACTGAGAATAGTATAGGAAAGTGTTGGAGTGGGATAGTAGGTGACTACTGTCATATTTCCAGAAGAATGCTTATATGGACACAAGACTGCTTCTGTCCAGTGCATAATTCTAGGACAATTTCACAGCCATTCTTTTTCTGCTTCTTTGCAGACCTGTCTAGGCCATCTCCCATTCCTGACTTTATTGTGTAAACCTATGAAACTTTGCCCTGAGCCTTGATATATTGTTGGAGAATTTGACTCACTTCTTATGATATTCAAGTTAGGAAAATAAAGAAAACAAAGACCATATCCACATATCTGGAAAACAGTATAGCAGGTGTGTGTGTGTGTGTGTGTGTGTGTGTGTGTGTGTGTGTGTGTGTGTGTGTGTGTGTATTAGAAAGTGGTGGTGAGAAAGTCCATTAAATTGTGTCCATAGAGAGCAAAAAGTGATTGAAAAGTTTGTCACTTTCCAGCTCCTTGTGGAGGCATTTCGTTGAATGCAACCCATCCCATGAACTGCTTTGACTAAGTGTATTAAATAAAGACATAATAAACCTTTTTTTAATTGATACTTAAGAATTGAATGTTTCATAAATAACAACCACCTCCAAAAAATGTGAAGAATAACATGATTATTACTAATTAGTCTGACTGAATTTTCTCCTTTAAAATAACAATTGGTAAAATGTTTTTAATAGAATGATTTTGTGTGCCTGTGACAACTTCAGGATGTCCTGGAGAGCCCTTCCTTCAGTTTCCTTCCAAATGAAATCATCTGCTTCATTATAGCTGGATACATAAAGAGAAACCACTGATATAAGATCTTACAGTAACTCTTACAGTTTTTTTTCATCTGGAATTACTTGGATTATGTGTATAGGATTGTGATAGAAAACTACTGTGCTATAAAGAAATGATGAGCTCAATGTTTATAAAAAAAACATGGAAAGACTTGTAAGAAACAATGAAGAGTAAAATGAGCAGAACCAAGAGAGCCTTGTATACAGTAATAGTAACATTATTTTAAGAATGACTGGATGAATAACTTATTTTGACTATCATAAACACCTAAATTAACTATAAAGACACTAAATGTATCCAGAGAAAAAACTGAAAAATAGAGGTATGTATTCACACACACACACACACACACACACACACACACACACACACACACACATGCAGCCCTATTTTTGTCTAGTAGTGGGCATCTATAGAAGAGAATTAGGGGAGGGAAGAAAAAAGAAAAATAAATAAATTTATATGATAATGGTTGTATGTTTAAAAAGAATAGCAAGTTGCACATAGATTTGTAATTTCATATGTAATCATCATTTTTATTATACTATTGTTTTATTCCATAAATTAAAAATAAACTAATTTAAAAAATAAAGTTCCTTCCAGTTCTATGGTCTATGTTCTATAGTTCTATGTTCTTCTAAGTTCTATGGTCTGCCCTAAGTGAGTTTAGTTTCAAAGTGGTACCATACCTATCAAGTACCTTATGGATTTATATTAGTTGAAAAACTGAATTCCAATGAAAGGTAAATGATAGGTGAACTCATCCTCTAAGCATCTCAAATTTAACACAACCAAAATAGAACTATATTTTTCCTAACATCTACCCTTATCCTTGAATTTTCTTAGTTTTTTCAAGGATACCTGTAACCCAGGCTCTTAACCTCAGTTATTACCCTCAGGTCCACAATTTTCCTTCCCCTAATCATTCACTCTATTACAAAATATTGTCATTTCTATCTACACGACATATCTTTTATCTGTTCCCTTCTCTCTGTTCACAGAGACAACATTCAGGCATAAGCCTTCATTTCCTCTAACCTATATTATAATATAATAATCATCTAATGAATCTCCCTGCCTCAAAAATTTCCCACTTCAATCTTTCCTCCACATAGCCACAAAAGTGATTTTCCTAAAGTTGATCATTTCAGATTACTGTTGATAAACTCTAGTGCCTTTCTTTTGCCTATAAGATTCAATGTAAACTCTGTTTGGCATTTAATGCTCTTCATGACCTGTCCCCAGTTTATATTTTCAGGCTTCTAACACATTTCTCTTCTCCCTGAATTTTATAGTCTCACCATACTAACCAACTTATTATTACCCACACATATGCCTTAACTCCTATCTCTCTGCTTTTACACTGGTTATTCCTCATGACTGGAATGCTTTTCTTCTCACCTTTACTTATCAGAATCCTTGGCTTTCTTTAAGACTCAACTTAGACGTTTCCTTCTGCATGAGGCCTTTTATGTCCTTGACAGAAGAAAAGTTCAGATGGTGGTAGATTTTGGGAGAAAGATAATGAGTTCTCTTCTGGATGTGTTGAATTTGAGATGCCTATAGGACAATGAGTTCACCCATCATCATCTTTCATTGAATGTAACTAGTACAGATCCATAAGGTATTTGCTGAATATAATGCCATTCTGAAACATAAGCTAACTTGGGGCAGACAAAGAATTTGCTAGCTTAAAGGGACCTTAAAAAAGATATAAACCAAATAATTCCAGGGGAGGAAACTATAATAGAGAGTTACTGTATGACCTTACATCAGTGATTTCTCTTTCTGTGTCCAGATTATGATTAAACAGAAAATTCCAGGAAGGAGACTGAATGAAGGGATCTCCAGGACATCTTTGCATATTACAGGGCACAAAGTCAGTCTGCTTACATTACATTAAATCAATTGGTTCAAAAGAAGTAGCCTCAATCAGTTTTCCACCATCATCACCTCCTACTAGTAGTTCCTTAGCTTCTAGGATTATTTTATATCTGCTCTATATGCCTTTTGTTGTTATTGAATCTTTCAGTCATGTCCAGTAATTTGTCATTTCATTTTCAGCTAATATCACAGAAAAGAAAAATAAGGCAAATGAGGTTAATGACTTGCCCAGAATCACACATCTAGGAAGTATCTGAGACAGACTTGAACTCAGATCTTCCTGACTCATCCTGGTGCTTTAATCATTGTGCCATGTAGGTAGCTGTACATGTATGACAAATATAGGCTAATGCTCTTTCTCAGTCTCCCAGAGGCCAGACCTCTTAGGAGTTCAGAGGGGTGCTTTGAAAAAGTAAGATGTCTCTACTGCTTTTGACTTCTTCCTCTTACAGGGGGATATTTGCTTCATGGGTATGGTAAGAATGAAACTAAATACATTCCTCCAATCCTTTTAAGGCATACTCTCCCCTACAACATTTCAGTTTCTGGGGAAAGAAGCTAAAAATTTATCTCTATTACATAGCAGCAGTTCCACCAAGTTTACCTCACAAGATGTCATTGCTGTTGGATAAATCCTCATCTCAGCCACCACTGGCTTGAGTCCAGAAGGTTACTCTTGGTGACTTGGGACTTCTATCAATGCTGATCTGGCTGCTACATCTGGCATGTAACCCAGGTTTTAGAATGGTTGAATGCCAGAATATCCTCATAATGATCTTTTGAATTCACTAGTCATGAGGCTCTAATCCCTTTCATTTAGAAAGGAAAAGGAAAAAAAATGAAAGGGCAAGGATTAAGGGTTTTTTCCTCAGAAGTACATAGTTTGAGGGGAAGAAGCCCTTCAGATTCTTCCCCTGATTCCATCGTCTCTCACTGGATGCCATGGATGATGGAGTTACAAAATGAAATGAAGAGAAATAACAAAAGAAGTCACTAAAGTCTATAGCCTATTTTTTAAAATGTCTCCAAAACCAATCAGAGAGGTTCCTATTCATTATATGGTTTAACTGACATTCCAAATATGGAATTGAATCTCTGTGAATTCAGTTACAGTGGATAGAGTATAGAGCTTGAAATCAGAAAGACTCATCTTTATGAGTTAAAAATCCAGCTTCAGATACTTACTGTATGACTTTAGATAAGTCACTTAACTCTATCTGCCCTCAGTTTCTCGTCTATAAAATGATCTGGAGAAGGTAATAGCAAACTACTTTAGCATCTTTGCACACAAAGAATTGCATACATCTAGAAAAAGAGAAAAAATGGATTATACATAGTCTCTCCCTTCTTATCAACACGAATTTCCCAAAACAAGTTCCCCTATCATCCTTCACATGGAAGGGTTACATCTGCTGACCAAATAAATGAAGTTCCAGACCACCATTACATACATACATATATGTCATTTTCCTTACTAAAATATAAACTCCTTAAAGTCAAGAATTCTTATTTTATTTTTATACACCAATGCTCATCACAGTATCTGGTATATAGTATGTACTTAATAAATGACTTGATTATTTGAGGTCAATTTGGAATGTCTCTAGTGGAAAAGCAAATTAGCAAACTAAGGCTCAGGGTAAGGATAGGGACTGTGTTTAAGTAACTTGCCAAAATTCACACAAGTAGTAAATGACAGCACAAGGATTCAAAGTAAAAGTCAAACTCAGTGGCCCAAGTTCTACACCCTTTTATTATATCCATTCAGATCTTAAGAAGAAAATTAGGATTTAGATAATGAAGTTGTCTTCCAGATGGCCAGTTTAGGGCTGTCCCTTAGCACTTTCTAGGGAATGGGTTCCAATGACTGGAGCTGTCCTTATGATTATTTTTTTGGGCAAGATTCTTGAGAGGATAGATTCTCATTGGAGGACTCAAATCATCAATGCTAGCTTATAGAAGGAAGTGGGTGACTGCTCTCTCCCTTTGGTGCCCTTTCTCTTTTTCTTGGAGAAACCATTTAAACATTGGAAGCTCATGGAAGCTATATATGCTTAACCTAAGAGGATAAATCACAATACTCCAGACCTTTGGTGTCCCAGATAGAGAAGGAAGAAAAAGCTATCTTTGAGGATTGACTCAAGAGCAACTCTAAGCTTATTAGTTCCAAGACTTGACTTTGGAATTCAGATGAGGATTTCATGACTACCCTGCTCTTGGGGAAAAAAAAGAATTCTCAATATAACTCCACAGCTCAGTGGGGACACAAGAGATTGTGTTACCACTTTGTTCTATTACTGAGAGTTATTCAGACATTGCAATAGTGACAGTAAGAGGGAGATTCTGAGGGGAATCCAAATCATAGGGTGGTATTTGGAGTCCAAGAGAAACTATTTGGAGCTCATGAGAGAATGGAATTTCAATAGAATTCCAAAGTTTGCTTATCTGCTTTTGTTGTCTCCCAATGCTTATGGACAATAGTCATAGAAATGAATGAGTGCTTTGTAGGTTTGCTATATCTGTTTGTGAGTTCCTACAAATCTTTTGCTCCTTATATATTTCTCTAAAAAGTGAGATAAAGATCATCTTTTACCCAATACATAGTTACCATTAAGTGTTTGTATAGAAGCTGGATATTTTGTTGACCACATTTCTGGAAATCTAGATATAAACTAGGAATGGAAGAGGAGTAAGGATAGGCACAGTGAGCCAAAGAAAATAAGATACATTAGATTTAACTCCTGAGATCAAACTTGGTCTTTATGAATTGAAACTGGAGAAAGGAGGTGTTCTGGTTCACAGGTTGCATTAATAAAGATAATAACAAGTTGTAATGAGCCTTGCAAAAAAAAAAAAAAAAAAAGCTGGATTGTTGGGTGAATTTAAACCATTCTGCATGAGCTTTGGTTGTAGGAGCTGGAGAAGAGAAGGTACATAATACCTGTCTTCAAATATATCTTTCTTGTCTCATGGAAAGGGGAAAGACTTGAAGAGGTGGAGAAAAGTATAGGAAACAAATTTTGGCAGAATGTAAGAAAAAAAACAACGCATATATATCAAAAAATGGAATTTTTAGGTTCCAGACTGTTTCCCATTATGGAAGTTCTTCATAAGGAGATTAGATGTGATTTCTGATTTGCCCTGAGATTAGTCCCCGTGTTGTGTCAAGTGCCTTCTACCTCTCAGATTCTATGACTTGGTGAAAGTTAGTCTTCTTATCTCCTACATTAGTTGTTTTTTATTTAGTGCTTTATGGTTGTATTTCCCTGTTTTCATCCCAGTAATACTTGAATGTTGTGATTTAAAATGGAGGGAGGAGAGAGAATGAATAAAACACACACTTCCAGCAGCTGTTAGATGTGGAGTGTGAAGAATAAGAGTAGAAAACAATTCTTATATTGTGAACCTGAGTGACTTGGTGTTATGATTCTTACAAGGTACTAAGACAGTGGAATTGATAGAGACAATGCTAATGCTAATCTAATGCTCCCAGAGAACACTATATTTTAGAGAAGAACATTACAACTTGGGAGGAAGATGGTTCCCTCAAAGAAACAAGGAAGTAAGAAAGAGGGATTTGCTTCGAGGGAAAGTGAATGACTTCTTTTTTGGACATGCTAAGTGTAGGATGTCTTTGGAATATCCAGGCAGAGAGGGTACAGCAGTCAGTTAGTTGATGATAAGTGACCGAAGCTCAGAAGAAAAATGGGGATTGGATATGCACATATCAGACATCTCTCCACTCACACATAGATGGTAAACTATGAACAATGGTTAGTAAAGGGAACTAAGAAAAAGAAGTTACTTAAGGGGAGAATCAGGAGAAGAAAGCATCATAAAAGTTGAAGGAGAAAAGGGTAGACAGGAAGAGAGTATGGTCAACAATATAATTATAGAGAAATCAACAAAAATAAAAATTGAGAACAGCCCATGGCATTACATAATTGAGATTCCTGACCACCTTGGAAAAGATACTTTTAGTGGAATTGGTTTGTAAGGTATTGAGAAATAAGTTGGAGATGAGGTAAGGAAAGCAATAAATATAGACCATTTTTCCATGTAGTTTTCTGTGAAACTAATTTGAGAAGGTGGCAGATTTTTAAAGGACAAGATCCTGTCATATCTGAAGGCAGAGGGGAAGGGGCCAGAAGGAGAATGTTCAAAAAAGGAGAATGCGTCTAGAACAGAAGGAGGGGTTGGAATAAAGGCACAAATAAGGAGATTGGCTTTAGTAAAGAGAAGAGCTACTTCTTTCTCTAAAACTAGAGAAAGGCAGTGAGTTTGAAATTATGATAAAGACATTTAAGGTATAGAGCTAGGAAGAAGTGGGGAGCTTATCATAAATTTACTCAATTTTCTTGGTAAAGTATGAAACAAGTGATTGATTCTCCATTGAAAGAGATTTCTTTAGGTGGCTTGAGAGAAAAAAAGTGTATTGAATATGATAGTTAATTAGGGAAAAGGAAAGGCATTACCAAGCAACAGTGAAGACCCAGTTGAAATTAGAGAGCATAAATTGGTGGTTAATTTAGTCAGTAGTGTGTGATTTCCTTTGGAGGGTGATCAGTATCACCTGAGTAGGAAAAGAGACTGGTAGGGATATCCCAATTTTATTCTGCCTCTCAAATGCAACTGCAGAAGTTAGAATGCAGAAAAAGACTGTACACTATGTACTAAATTCCTTTATAAAGGAGAGAAACTTACTGAGAGGCAGCTATGTAAAAGCAAATAAAATTTGTAGAAGATGACCTATATATAACAAGTAAACCTCAAATGAGGATTTGTGGAGGAGTGATGATGGCACATAGTGAGTACTCAATAAATATTTATTGGGGCAGCTAGGTGACACAGTGATAGAGCACCAGCCCTGAAGTCAGGAGGATCTGAGTTCAAATGTGACCTCAGACACTTAACTGTCCTACCTGTGTGACCCTGGGCAAGTCACTTAATCCCAATTGCCTCAACAAAAACCAAAAAAAAAAAAAAAAGGAATAATAAATGTTTATTGACTGGTTGGTTGTTGACTGATAAAGGTAAGTAGATGATATACTTGAGTAACTGAGAGTGGTGAATAGATAATATAATTTAGCATAATATAACAATTAATCTACATGATGGTGGCCAATAAGACTATCAGAATTCTGCTCCTATATAACTCCACAAGGATTTTGATGCATAGTTTTTCAAATTTATTATTGATTTCTTTTTTCCCTTACTCAGAGAATTTCAGACTTTGGGTAGATAACAATCTAAACATGAACCAGCAATATAGGATCATGCTTTTGAGGTTTTTTTATTTATTATTTATTTTGTTTGTTTTAAGGCACCCAGCATCCATTATGGAATACATAAAGAGATCAGGAAGGAAATTATGAAGTACTGTGTATTCCAGTTTGATGACAAATAAATGCCCCCCAATCCTCTGATAGCACAGAAATTCTATACAAGAGACATAGGAAGGTATGGCTAAAGGCAGATGGTGATGCAAAAAACTGCAACTGAGCAACTCTTGGCTTGACTTTGTGTATATGCTCTATTGAATTCTACCCTGATCCTAGTAGAATACTCTCTATATACAGGACTTGGTCTCATTCATGGACTTGCGACCTCATTATCCTCTTCATACCTCCCTAGTAAATTCTATGGCCTGGCTTTGGACTTTTATCCTCAGGTAATTGTTTCATCATTTTACCACCAAACCACCTGGTCTGCCTTTTGATTTTGATTCCTCATTCTACTTTCAAACTGCTTTCTGGGTTATTTTGGTTTCTGGGACAGAATGAAAAAGTTTGGATATCACATAGTCTAATAAGATTATATAAAAGTTCCAACAAAAAAATGTAGGATGGTATAGTAGCTATAAAGATAATACTGGAACCAGGAAGCTGAGGATTCAAGTTCTTCCTCTGAGACATCTTGGCTATGTGACCTCAAGCAAATCATTTAATCTTTCAGTGCTCAAACTCTAGTCAAATCTCTAAGAATATTAATAGTCTAAAGACTATAAATTATAGGAAAAGCACTGACTTGAATTAATAGAGTCAAGCAGTTCCTCATATTGATGGAATCATTGGCTCAGTGTCTATCAAAAAGAAAATGAAATCTATGGAGAAAAACTTTTGAAAACAGGGATTATTTTGAATGGAAACAATAGGCAGAAGAACACTTAATTTCAATTTTCATTTAGTTTTGAGCCATCAATAACATTTATTAGATGCTTTTTGTGGGCCAAATCAAGATTTCTTTTTTTTTCCTAAAACACAAATCTTTATATATTCAAGAAGGCCTTCTACTCAACAAGCTTTCCTATTTCCTTATTGAGTCTAGGATAAGATGGAAACTACTCTTGCATTTAAAGATCTACACAATCTGGGTCCAGTCTACCTTTCTAGGTTTATTTTTCATTACTTGCCCTCTTCTATTTAACATTCCAAACCAAACTGGCTTGGGGTCTCAAGATACCATTTCCCATCTTTGCATTAGCCTCCAAATCTACAATCCTGAATTTCCTCACTTCAGCCTCTTTAAATCACTAGCTTCCTTCGAAGCTCAGTTCAAGTGCTGCCTCTAAGTTATTAGTGATCTTTATCACCACTTCATCTCCTATTACCATCAAACTTACTTTGTCATTATGCATGGATCTGTGTGTACACAAGTGCATGTATTACATATAATTTAGTCATGTTTCAGTTTTCAGTGCCACATAGCTTCCATATGATGTATTATTGAATAGATATAGACACGTCTATATCTATATCTACATCTGCTTCTATATCTTGGGCAGCTAGGTGGTACAGTGGATAGAGTAACAGACCTAGAGTCAGGAAGACTCTTCTTCCTAAATTTAAATCTGACCTCAGACACTAACTAGTTGTATGACCCTGGGCAGGTTACTTAACCCTGTTTGTCTCAGTTTCATCTGTAAAATGATCTGGAGAAGGAAATAGAAAAATCACTCTAGAGTTTTTGTGAAGAAAACCCCACAATAGTTTACAGAGTCAGATATGACTGATCCACAACATACATGTGTTTCATACACACACACACACACACACACGTGTGTGGAGGACAGTATGTATGTGTCTTCATACAAACATACTTTCAATGAAAGATCTGTACAGAGTATGATATGGAGACAGAGAACTAACTTTGAACCTAGGAAGAATTGAGTTCAAGTCTCAGTCTCATTTCTGTCACATATTGACTCGACAAATCACTAAGACTATAAATTGCAAAGAAAGTAGTGTCTTTCTGAGTATAGAGAATATCCTCACCTAAGAATACCTAAATCAATGAAATGAAAGGTAGAACTCCAATTTCTAGGTCCTTTGTATTTGTTTGTTTGTTGTCTTTCTTCAGAAGAATGTAAACTACTTGAGGGCAGAGATTTTTCTGATTTTTATTTTTGTCTTTTCTTCTCCAATGTCTTTCACAAAGTAGAATAAATAAAAGTTTATTGTATGGGAATTCTCAACTAGGGTCTGTAATGAAGTATTGGGCTATAAATCAGAAACGTTGTTGTTCTCGTTTTCTTTTCTTTTCTCTTTCTTTCTTTCTTTCTTTCTTTCTTTCTTTCTTTCTTTCTTTCTTTCTTTCTTTCTTTCTTTCTTTCTTTCTTTTTTGGAGACAATCAGGATTAAATGACTTTCCCAGGGTCACACAATTAGTAAGTGTCTGAGGACAATTTTGGACTCAGGTCCTCCTGACTCTAGGGCTAGTGCTCCATTCAGTGCACCACTTAGCTGACCTTAGAAATGCTGTTTTTGAGTCCCAATTCTACCAGTTAATAACTATTTATACTTGAGGGCAAGTTATTTAAGTTCTCAACTTACATTTCCTCACCTGTAATATAATCTCTTTTAGGACATGACATGAGCTAATAAGTGAAGAGAAGAGTGACTTAGGACTATAAAGACTTGGATTCAGGTACTGCTTCTGACCCTATTAGATGTGTGATCACAGATGAATCATGTAACCTCTTATTGCCCTATACTCTAAAATTACAAGTTGCTGATGAAGGAAATTAATAGATATTTCTCAATAAGGGTAAGTTACACAGAGAAGAAAAGAATTTGTCTTAGGGGAAGCTAGGTGGAACAGTGAAACACTTAATTCTGCCTCCAAAGAAAAAATTTTTTTAAAAAAGAACAAATTTTCTGATTTACAGCCCAATATAATTTTATTACAGAGCCTAGTTTAGAGTTCTCATACAACAAACTTTTACTTTTTCTACATTGTGAAAGACATTGTGCTAGGCACTAGAAATGAAAAGACAAAAAAAAAAAAAAATTTAAAGATCTCTGCCCTCAAGTAGCTTACATTCTTCTGAAGGAAGACAACAAACAATCAGGTAAATAGTAAATACAAAACAATCTTATATGAGTCCTATGTTTTAGATGAAATTCTTTTTGGAGACAGAAAGTTGGACTAAAAAGAGACAACAGGCATATATATGTCTTTTCTCCCTAAGAAGACTACTCTCTAACTGTGTAATATAGTTTTTGTGTGTGTCTGTGTCTCCTACAATTTTCAGTCTAATGTTAGTACACTCTAGATACTCTAGTGAATACATTAAAGGCAATGACCTCTCAAGATCTTTCCCAGACTTATTCTTAGTGAATTCCACCATCTCAGTGTATAAAGAACTGAACACTTAGTTATAAACGTATGACTACACCCACCCACCAGCCCTGTAGTCTTTCATGCCATTGAAAGAATAACATTCAAATTTTTTTAATGGAAAAGTATTTTATGTTCAAGCTTTTAAGAGGGCATTATAAACAATGTTGAAAGGAGGGGAGGAGGGGGAACAATTAAGTCCTATATCCCTTTATTCTGAATAACAATTAGGAATGATTAGATGTTTGATTAAATTTTTTTTTCTGTTTTATAGTGATCATAAATGCTCTATCCCAGCTTATTTCAAGAATAAAGGGGAAACCTTAACAAAAAGGGAATATTCTTGTTTCTTATTGCTAAAAGGTGCATCCATTGCAGAGATGATAATGTGCATATCATAGTACCATTCTTTTTAAAAAACTGAA
This sequence comes from Sminthopsis crassicaudata, assembly GCF_048593235.1. Lineage (NCBI taxonomy): Eukaryota > Metazoa > Chordata > Mammalia > Dasyuromorphia > Dasyuridae > Sminthopsis > Sminthopsis crassicaudata. Next base: position 182,343,967 of record NC_133619.1, on the reverse strand, counting down.
GCCTTTCATCTGGAGAGCTAGCACCATTCTTTTAGCAGCCTGCCTATGTATGCCAAATAGGCATATTTTCACATCATCTTTTTTTTTGGGGGGGTGAGGAGAGGCTATTAAACCTAAGTTTCAAAGATTTAATATCTATTGAAGCAATGTCTGACAAATGAGCTTCTGTTGTAAAGGGCACCGTGAAGCAAATACAGGTTTTAAATAATAGAAAAAGGGTGAAATGCTACATGGCAAGATGAGAACATTCTGGGATGAAAGGGCAGTCAGATGCCAAAGCAGCAGCAGGTTTCTGCCATCTCCTTATTCTTTATTTTCCTGTGATTTGGAGAGCTTTTAGAACCTGAGGAGTAATTTCCCACACCTTGTTCAAGAATGTTTATATCTTAGAAGATTCCATATAGAGTCAAGGAAGATGAAATGTCTTTCAAAGCATAGTTTTGATATCTATGCTCGAAAAAATGCTTATGTAAATTCTATCCTCATGATAAGAAAGGAAATATGAAGCATCTTTTAAAGTTATCATATGGAGTCTCTGCTTTTGAGCCTATTCTGCCACTTTTTTGTTGTAGTTTTTCATGACCTAAGGGGAATAGCTTTCACTACTTTATGGTTTGTTTTCATTGCCTAAAAGCTTACAATTTTAAAAAAGATGTCTACTCACTTTTATTTTTTTTTTCTGTATCATCTCCCACTCCCTTTCTTTGTCCCACTCCTCTCATTTCCTTCTCCTCTTTCTTTCTTTATTCTCCCTATTCCTTCCTCTCTCTTTTCCAACACTCCTGGCCCTCTTCCCCTACTTCTGATCTCTCTCCTTCCCCTTCTCCTCTCTATCCTCAGTTTCCCTTTCCCCTTTTCTTCTTTCCTTCTCCTTCCCTTTCCCTTGTTTCTCTATCCCTTACTCTAATCCTCTCTTTTGGCACAACTTTTTCCCAAAACATTTTCAAACAAGTAATTTTTTTTTTGCAAAAATACTTCTAAGGCTCAAGAATTTTATTTAAATTGCCCCAGTCTTGGTTTTGCTATAAGTTGGTCTGAGAAATTTAGAAATTAATTTAGGAAAATAATGGTGATTATTTATATTTACAAAATAAATACAATGGAATTAATTATTGACAATATTTGCTGTAGAGAGAATTAAATATAAGATAGATCTTTTGTATCCCATACAAGAGCATTTAGTTATAGAAATTTTAAAAAGAATTTTGACCAAAAAATCAACAATAATAGTTCTTATTTTTGTAGGACTTTAAAGTATTCCAAACTCATTCTGTACCACAACTCTATTAGGGAGAAAATATGAGGACCATTATCCTCTTTTTATAGAGAGGGATGCTAAGACTCAAAATTTAAATAACTTGCCTGTGATCAGCTAAAAAGAATCAGAGTTGGCATTCAAATACAAGTTTTCCAATCCAACATTCAATAATGGTAATTCACATTTTATAGTACTTGAAAAATCTACAAAAATATTCCTGAATTATGACTCTGTGATATACGTAGCATAAGTTTTAATCATCAGGGAGGGACAGAGGAGGATGATTTTATATCTATGATTTCACTGGTGTAAGGATAGGAGAAATTAGAGGATGAGAGAAAGAAACAGAGAGAGTCCAAAAATAAAAAGATAGAGAGAGGGGGTGGGGAAGAGAGAGAGAGGAAGGGGAGGAAAGAGGGAGGGAAGGAAGGAGGGAGGGAGGGAGAGAGAGAGGGAAAGGGAGAAGAGAGAGAGAGAGAGAGAGAGAGAGAGAGAGAGAGAGAGAGAGAGAGAGAGAGAAAGAGAGAGAGAGAGAGAGAGAGAGAGAGAGAGAGAGAGAGAGAGAGAGAGAGAGAGAGAGAGAGAGAGAGAGAGAGAGAGAGATCGAATGAATTATAAACAGAGATTCAAATTGATGCAGAATTGAAGTCTTGTTCCCACTGTAGGAAGAGTCATTAGTCTCTGGCTAATTGATTCCCTTTCCTTCCCCTGAGCACCGCACCCCAGTTGATACTGTTACAGAAAGTAAGCAACAAAATGAAATGTTAAACTAACTGCAATCATTCAGTCACTTTCACCTTGATTGAACTGGAGAGACCAGGAAATAATTGTCCATGACCCTTAAAAGACAGCTCTGAACACTATAGACCAGGAGCAGCTTTGTGAACAAAACCCTTGAAAACATATATTGAAAATAGTAAGTGAGCAGGATGTGATTTTGTCTCTTATCTTTTCCCTTTTCTTTTTCTCCCTCTTCCCCACTTGATCAGTAGAAAGTATCCCACCTAATATCAAGAATTAAGTGAGTCTGAGAGAATTTTAAAAATAGTTGAGGGTTTGAAATCAAACATAGACACAGTGAGGCAATGACATGAGGGAAAAAGCAAGTTTTAAGTTTGAGTTTCAAGAAGTGTTACTTCCAGAAGCCAAGAAGAGAACTAATTAAGGGACAATTAGTTCTGCCAAAAGCTATAGTCAAGAGGTGAGATGAGGAGAGACTCTACAAAGACCGGGAGAGAACACTGGCTTTTTAGTGACAGAGGAATTAGTGTATCTAATCTCCATCTGTATCTAACTTTACTAGTGAGACATAAATTTATAGTCTAAGTTTATGGCTACTCTTCCCACTGATTCTCTGTGTTTTTGTGAGTTAGTCCCAGGTTTATGGAGAATTCTGCTCTGATTTTATGATGACATTGGTTTTTACTTTGAGATAACCATATCTATCCACTAATAGTTAAGAAGTTCATTAGTATGCTTAAAAAAAAGAAGAAGAAGAAGAAGTTCATTAGTGGAGCAATTAGGTGGCTCAGTGGATAGAGCACCAGCCCTGAAGTCAGGAGGATGTGAGTTCAAATCTTACCTCAGACACAGAACACTTCTTAGCTGTGTGACCCTGGACAAGTCACTTAACCCCAGCCTCAGGGAAAAAAAAAAAAAAAGTTCATTAGTTGGGCTCACCCACCAATTCACCTACAAGGAATTCTAGAACTTCTAAGGATATTAGGAAACAATGATATAAATAAACCACAAAAATATTTTTCTCTTTAGATTGTGAAACTACAGGACTCCTAGTATAGAAATTTCCTCCACCAATGAATATCATTAGCTTCTCTACAACTTTTAGTCACAGAAAGTTACCTGGCCCACTGAAAAGTCCAATAACTATGCCCATGGTTACACATTAGTAGGTATCAGAAATAGCCTTGTGCCTCAACCTTTCTGACTCCAAAGCTATCCCTTTAACCTAAACCAGAACACCCTCAACCCCATTTCACATTTAAGGAAATTGAGTATTAGAGAAATTAGAAGGCTTGCTAATACAAGCCAGGAAATGTCAGAATTAACATTCATATCCAGGTCTTTTGACTCTAAGAACAGCTTTCTGGTCACTAAACTATGGTATTTATCATCTATAATAGAATAAAGTATTATTGTGTGGACTCTCATTACAGAATGTTCTGCTATTGGTCTTAATTTATCCAAATTTTAGGGAGTTGATGCCTAGTTTAAGAGAATAGATGTATGGAAGTATGACTGTAAAACTATGAGATTGGTTTTTATGTTGATTTATAGAGTGAATATGTCTCATTATTTTAGGGTCATACATCAAACATGGTTTTTTTTAAATGACTATATATCCCCTTCTGGTAATTTGGTCATTATCACCTGGTATTACCAGGAACCAAAGAGCAAACTAAAAAGCATGACATCGACAGTGGCTCCAGTCCAAACTGGAAAAAAAGATAAAATTCTTTGTTAGAACTTCCCTATCTCTCCTTACAATTCCTCTCTTTCAATTCTCACCTTGATCTGCCATATAAGGTCCTTATCCATTTTAAAGCTTTTCACATCTACTCATCACTACTACTACACATACAAAAAACAAAAATGCTTATATGTCTTTCCTCTCATTCTTTGAAATACTATATGCTCCTAAAAGCTTGCTACCACAACTAACATTATAAACTAATCCATATTTGATGTGCTAAAACTGATGCTATTCTAGTGGTAGAGAATTGAGGTATGAGAATTGATGTGAGAATCCCCTCTGGTCTTGGGGTAGGTCTAACTAGAAAAGAATTCACAAACCCAAAATCTGAATGGCAAAAGGAAATTTTATTTTTTCACTAAGAAGCTCTCCCTTAGTGGACAAATCTCTTAATAAGGAGATTTGCAAGAATGTGTTAAATAGAAACCTATTCTATGAGCAAATCTTGGGGCTGGGGGCATTTTGAGCTGACCAAGACCAAGATCTTTCAATTGAATGAAATCACTTTGAAGGCTTTTCCCAGAATTTGGAGTTTCCAGAATGGAGATCCGGATACCCAAAAGATCAATGGGGGGTTATTTACCCAAGATGTCCAATAGAATGATGCTGCTTATCTTAGAAAACGGCCCTTCTAAAAAAATGTGCCCCCTCCCTTTGGGGAAACCCTGAATCTCCCTTCTTTTACAGATCAAAGGGGACACAGTTTCAGAGAGATAATTTTACAGATTAAAGAGGACACAATTTCAGTTTACCCCCATCAACACAACCAGTTAAAACCATTTTGTTTTCCCAAATATGATTGTCCCCTTTCTCTGTCTTCTGAAGAAAAAAAAAATCCCATATTTCTTTTTCCAGCCTAGTTAAATAAATCTCAAAGTGAGAGTGTTGGTCAAATTCGACAAAGTATCATCATGGTACACTGGTGGGAGAGCAATTTTGAGGCATGATTGACCTTGCAACTTCTGAATTCACACGTTTTGTTCATTTCAGTATAATGAAGAGTTTCAAGAATTGGAATCAGGAGATATGAATTCAAATCCCAGCTCTATCAGCAAACATTTATCTAGCACTCACTTTTTGCTAAGCACAATGAGAAGCTCTGGGGATACAAAGAAATGAAAAAACAGTTTCTGTTTTCAAGTTGCTAATCGTCTAATGTGAGAGATCATATGTAAACACATAGATATGAATAAGATATACATTCGAAAACCTAGACAAGGAATTAACCTCTGTATCAGTTTTTTTTATTTATAAATTTGTAAAATTGGAGTAATAATAGCACTTACTTTTAGAGTCAAATGAGATATTAATTGTAAAGCACAGTGTGCTAGATGCATAGTAAGTAACAATATAAATATTAGCTATTGTGAGGCAGGAACCACCTGTCAGTGGCTGCTGGAGGTCTAACTCAAACCTGTAGAATGGAATTGTTCATGTGAGAGAAAGAAGATGATACAAGAAGGCTGAGAGGTAGTTGCAGTTCTCTGACCTCTCTCCTCTTCCCTCTTGCCTCCCATTTATTTCATTCCCAATCCACAAGGAACACCTACATCAGCAAAGGCTGCTTTGCAAATCCTTCAAGTGTTATGATTCATAGCTGTGGAGGCTCTCAGAGAATTGACCATCCCCTTCACTTAGATATGGTCCTTAACAATTCCCCATTTTTTGTTGTTGTTATTGTTTTTGTTTTATGGGAGTGTGATTATTTTTCCCTCACAGCATGGTCAATAAGTTTATTCAGTGGCTGTTATCTAAGCCCACAGGCTAAGGTATCTGAGTCCAAATGCTAGGTTGTGCCAATAGCACTATAGCAAGTGTTGAAGCTTGTGAGATGTCATGGGGGCAAACTTTCAAACAGAGAAGAGGACTATAGTCAGAACAGGCATTTAAGTCTCTCATCAGTCTCCTGATGAGACTCAGCCCTTTGATGTGCTGGCCCATTTAATTACCCCAACTAAAAATGTCTTACAGGTCTCTTTTTCCTTTCTTTCCCCTCGAGTTACTAAAGGAATTCTCCTGGAAGGATCCTACTCACCAACAGCTCTCAAGTGGTGCTGCTTCTTTATTTCTTATGCTTCTTGTGATTCTTGTGTCCCACATTGGGGCGCCATATGTTATGTGCTTTCTAGAGCCCCCAAATTGGGGTGCCAAAATATACCATCTGGAGGATCTTGGGACCAGCCTTGGTCTTAGTGGAGGAGTGAAGATGGCAGGAGACTCATAAGAATGATCAAAGATGGATGTCCTTATTTCAAATCCTCTCAGCCCTTGAATACCTTGGTATGATTACATCATTACAGCACATAAAATATGTGCCAACTAGAGAACCATTATATCGTCATATCATACAGAACAAGTGCTAAGTGACTATAATCACCCTGCTATTGATATGTAAATGCCTCTCTTTACTGTAAACATCCCTTGCTTCAGGTAGAACACAGGTGATCATAATCTCCCTGACTTCTCAGGAAAGGTGAGAGCACCAAAGGGAGGTGGGGAGCCAAACCAGACATTGTCAGCAGGTTCCCTGTCAGCAGGGCTGAAGGATCTTATACTTTACCCAGAGCTCCCCCACTATCTGTGGCCCTCTACAATTAGCTATTACTGCTATTATTATTTTACTTTTATTATTATTAGGATTAGAATCATTTAGAAGTAATCTCAAAGGGAAAACCCTAGGATTATGGAAAATACCAGAACCTTTCTAGTTATATGATTACTTGAGAATCATATAACCTCTCTGATCTCCAGTTTTTTAATCTGAAAAGTAGTATTATTAGTAACATATTGTTGTCTCCTCCACAAGGTTATTGTAAAGAAAGTGTGTTGTTAACCTTATAGCATTATACAAATGTAAATTACTATTATTTGTGATATACAAGGTTTCAAAGATCAATAATATATTAATTTTTGTATCATAGGCTTTCTCAATATCTGCTTCCCAATTCATTTTTTTCACTCAAAATAAAATTAATAACAAGATTGCAAATATGACATATTGCTTTGAAGAGTAATGTAATATAAGAAAAAATTGAATAAGATCTCAATACAATTGGCTCTTTTAAAAAAAAATATCTGCTACCATATTTGGTGAGTGTTTGCTTTGACTAGTGTCAAGAAAAAGGGAAAAGAAGCTTTTCTTTATCCACTATCATTATGATCACAATCACTGGATGAAATATTAATTTAAAACTCTTTTAAAGACCATTTTAAAATCCCTTAGGTTATGTTTCCACAAGATCAGATGTACTTCTGAACTGGAAAAAGATCTATCATTCAGATTTTTACAAATATATAAATACTTAATACAAAATATCTAGTTGATTGATTGAATTTTCAGTTAGTATGACCATTGATTTATTCACCCTCTCACTCATTCTGAGCCTGGGCTTTAAATGGCTGCTCATGCTGTTGCCCCTGAGCTAGGAGCTAGAGTTGGAGAATTCTGTCCTCGAACCACCTCTATTAGCTCTGATACTTACAATGGAACTAAGTACAGAACAAAATATTTATGGTTTTGACTATAGAGGCAAAAAGTGTTGAGATCAATTTAATAAGAACTAGCAAACATTTCAGTTCCTTGAAATGTACCAGGTACTTAATATCTGTTTAATGAAGTGGATTTCTAGAGGACAATCCTTTTATTTGGGAAAATAAGATTCTTAGGTAATAGTAATAACAATGATGATAGTGATGATAGCTTTCATTTACATAGAGCTTTAAAGTTTACAAAGCATTTTATAAATATTTCTAATCCTCACAACAATGAGAGGTAAATGCTAGTAATATTCCATTTTACAGAAGAAAAAACTGAAGTAAAAGAGAGATTAAACATCCTGTTGAGGATCATGATTAGTAAATATCTTGAGTCTAGATTTGAACTTGTGTCTTTCTAATTCCAAGGGCATTACTTAGCTACTGAGCCACCTAACTCCCTCTCGAACTTGATTGTGTTGTTTTATTATAAAATAAAGATTATATGCAATTCTTTAGTTATTTTCAATCCTGTCTTATTCTTCTTGACCTCATTTGAAATTTTCCTGACAAAGATACTGGAGTGGTTTGCTATTTATTTCTCCAGCTCATTGTACTGATAAGGAAACTGAGAAGAAGAGGGTTAAATGGCTTGTCCACAGCCATACAGCTAAGTGTCTGAGGCCTCATTTGAATTCAAATCTTCTTGACTCCAAGCCTGGCACTATACTATCTAGGTGCCTTTACTCTAAATAATCCTAGTATTTAGGCCTGGAAAGAGACTTTGAGGTTAATTAGCCCAACCCTTTTATTTTTCAAGTGAAGAAACTGAGAACTGCAGAGATGAAATTATTTTCTTGGGGACATATAAACAGTAGCAGCAGTAGAAAAAGAGTTATTTGAATACTAGTCTTCTGCCTCCATATCCAATGGTCTTTCCCTGATAGCATGCTAACCTGATTATATTGTTTGAATTTTTTATTGATTTTACTTTGTTATAATGCCTTATTTTCATCTAGTGCTTTTAAATTTAAAAATGCTTTCACCCACTTATAAATCCCTTTGTCCTCAAAATTTGCCTGAGAGATGAGTTTGTATGTGCACAAGTATGGCACACACTTATCTATATAGGCATATATATATATATATATATATATATATATATATATATATATATATATATATATATATATATATATATGTATATATGTTAAAGGAATGGAGAGGGAAAATTTTAAAAAGTGTAACATTTCACAGTGAGGAAACTGAGACTTAAAGGACTTAAATTATCTACTCAAAGACACTCATAATTCATAGCAGAGATTTTTTTTTTTTTTTTTTTTTGCCACAGTGAGGTTTTGGATGGACTAATTTCTGTAGGTCTCTGTTTCCATATTTGTGAAATGAGGCAATTTGTGAAACTATTTCCACTCATATGAAAGAGTGTTCCAAATCTCTATTGATCAGAGAAATGCAAATTAAAACAACTCTGAGATACCACTACACACCTGTCAGATTGGCTAAGATGACAGGAACAAATAATGATGAATGTTGGAGGGGATGTGGGAAAACTGGGATACTGATGCATTGTTGGTAGAGTTGTGAATGAATTCAATCATTCTGGAGAGCAATCTGGAACTATGCCCCAAAAGTTATCAAACTGTGCATACCCTCTGACCCAGCAGTGCTACTACTGAGCTTATATTCCAAAGAAATACTAAAGAAGGGAAAGGGACCTGTATGTGTCAAAATGTTTGTGGCAGACCTTTTTGTAGTGGCTAGAAACTGGAAAATGAATGGATGTCCATCAATTGGAGAATGGTTGGGTAAATTATGGTACATGAATGTTATGGAATATTATTGTTCTATAAGAAATGACCAAATCTTTTGGTCTTTCAGACATGTTATGGTCATGAACATATCACCTCCTGTTGCAAAAGAAGCTCAATTCTTCTATCACTTTCACTTCCAGTTGCTTTAATCTGTTTGGAGAACAGATCTAGGATTTGTTACTCACTTTTTATGTGTTCTTAAAAAGAAAACACAAACTTAAAAAAAAAACAAATCTCCTAATAAATTAGTTCTACCAGCCTGCAGTAGAATATAATATCACGTATGCATTTTCTTTGCTATCTCCTATCCCTCAAGCATCCCACCTAATTTAAATTCAGCTGAAGTTTTCTGAATGAGCCATCTATAGAAATCCCTGTGTTGTTTATTTCCCTGCAGGGTCCAGTTTCTAAGCCAATCTGACTAGATGGGAAGTTTAGGTTTATTTTTTATTTTCTTTAACAACAACAACAAAAAAAAAAAAAAAAAACGCAACTACCAATTGGCCACTTTTTCTGAGTAAACAGCATTGTTGGCCAGGTCATTGTCAATTTCTTCTCTTGAAGATCACTCAGATAGATATAATTCCCAGCAAGATTCTACTCCTTACACTATAGTTATTTATTTTCACTGATAGCCCTTTATTATTAACTTTGTTAGAAACTCTTTAAAAAGTACAATAAATTATGTCCACTGAGTCATGTTATGGGCTAGAACTTTGTATTTGAAACAAGAATTCTTACAAGGTGGGATTGTAGTGGAATTGATGAGGTTATCTAGTTTAGCATGGTGATTAATAGTTCTCTAAATTCAGTATGATTGATTTAATCTTACAACAAATAATGGTTTCCTAGTGATGATTGGTTTATACTCAGTGTAGAGCATATAAGCTGGGACAAACTCAGCCAGGGGCAGAGCCAGATGCATTCACTGCATCTCACACCATACTGGTAGCAGGCCTCTCCTCCTTCTCTGAAACCAAGACTCTGGAAGGCCTCCAAGAAAGCTAGCCCTAGGGAGAAGAGATTGTGAAGGAGATAATAAAGGATTTGAACTTTAACACTTGGCTATTCTTGTGGTGATTACACTACTGAAACAAAGGCTGCTCCAAGACCTCCTGAAAACCAAACAAGAATACTACAGAGTCAACTTTGTAATTTTATTAGTCTGAACATCAGAATCTCAATATTTCTTTAAAATGTCTCAGATACTAGGGAGAAACCACAAGTGTAATAATTAAAATACAATTTAAAAAAACTATTTCTAGATTTCTAAATATCAGCAAAGGAACACTAGGAAACAAAGTTCTACAAAAATATTCTATATTTTATACATGCCACTTCTTTTTATTACTTCTCATCATTATTTGATGACCAAAGTACCTTTTGACCTCAGAAACAAACTTTTTTTCTCTCTGACTCAAAAAAATAAAATAAAAACCATAAGTAGAAAAATTATTTAACTGATTTTTCTACTAACTTCATAAAAAAAGCAAGTTATTTCTATGCCTATTCATCTGATAGTTCAAAAGTCATTTTTTGTGTTTAAGTGATACTAAACATTTGGATATAAAAATATGAAAAAGCCCACTAGTCTAATGTTTTGTTTGTATTACACTAAATATATGGATATTTGAATCAGCCAGATATTTACTAAAGGATTTTTGGTTTTGTTGTTGCTGTTGAGTCATTTTTAGTCATGTTCAATTCTTCGTGACCCCATATGGAGTTTTCTTGGAAAAGATATTAGAATGGTTTACTGTTTCCTTCTCCAGATCATTTTACAGATGAAGAATTGAGGCAAACAAGGTTATGTGACTTGCCCAAGGTCAGTATATTGCTAAAAAGTAGAAACGAGTCATTAAAAAGGATAAAAACTTCATGGATTCAGTCACTTTGGTGTCTGTGTGAAGACATGAACTGAGGCAATATTGGATATGTTCAAAGAGAAAATAAGTTGGTCACAAGTTTATCATTTCCAAATTTATCAGTAGGTCTAAACTTTTCGAATGGAACCAAAAAATTAAGCTATAAAAGAAGAAGAATTATCTGCATGATTATCTGTGTATATTTTTCTCCTGGCCAGATAATTATAATACAATAATAGGAGACCAAAAACCAAACAAACAAAAAAACTATCCCAATACTTAAATGACATAAGGGAATATTCAAATTTCCTTTGAAATTAAGATCTAAAATATACCATAGAATCTATTAATTCTGAAGCTGATAACTACTATATTAAATTACAACCCCTTCCCTATTTTATTCTTCTACATTTATGATGCTGTCATTTTGTTAGCTATATGCAGATAGTATGCATATTTTTTGAATATGGAGTGAAACAACTTTTCTTTGGTGGTGTTATTAATAATATGTGAAGGGCAAAAATGTAGATGCTTTGGACTTTGGGACTATTTAAGATCTTTTAAAACTTCTCCTTTGTTAATAGGTTGAGAAAAGATGGCAATTTCCCAATTATTTGTATCAAACTCCTTAAGATACCCTCTAAAATGTAAGAATTTCCAAAGACCATAGAATATGGAGAGAATATTCCATTAGTCCACTTGTGAAAATCAACTTTTTTTGCTGTTAAATATTTCATGGAATTTATGCTAATAGCAAGACAGGTATTTGACAGCAGTCCTAGAAGATTAAAATATTTTAAGTTATTGTATTAGTGATTGGAAGAAATACAGCAAGACGGTACTTAGGGCTTCTGCAAATTCTCATTTTTGAACAAATACTGGGTAAAAGAAACCAGTAATTGTAACTGTGTAAACAGTAAAGAAATATGGGTTATAAGAGGAGAGTATATAAAACAGATTAAATATTTTAAGATGAGCTTCCCCTGATTGAATGGATGCCCATCAATTGGAGAATAGCTGAGTAAATTGTGGTATATGAATGTTATGGAATATTATTTCTGTACTGTAAGAAATGACCAGCAGGATGAATACAGAGAGACTTGGAGAGACTTACATGAACTGATGCTGAGTGAAATGAGCAGAACCAGGAGATCATTATATACTTCAACAACAATACTGTATGATGAGGATCAATTCAAATGGAAGTGGATATCTTTGGCAATGAAAGAATCCAAATCAGTTCCAATTGATCAGTGATGAACAGCTACACTCAGTGAAAGAACACTGGGAAATGAGTGTGGACCACATTTGCGTTGTTGTTTGCTTGCATTTTTTTCTTCCCAGATTATTTTTACCTTCTTTCTAATCCGATTTTTTTGTGCAACAAGATAACTGTATAAATATGTATACATATATTATATTTAACATATACTTTAACATGTTTAACATGTGTGGGACTATCTGCCATCTAGGGCAGGGGGTGGAGAGAAGGAAGGGAAAAGTTGGAACAGAAGTTTTTGCAAGGGTCAATGTTGAAAAATTACCCATGTATATTTTTTTGTCAATAAAAATCTATAATAATAAAATTTTTTTAAAAATAAATAAAAGTTACAAACATCATCTTGTAATGTAGGAATACAAATACTTTAACCTTAAAAAAAAAAATGAGCTTCCCCCCTCCCAATTAGGTGGGAACAATTGATTTAGTACTAACCAATATATGCATATTCAGAATTGGGATGTGTGTCTGTGTGTGTTTGTGTGTGTGTGTGTGTGTGTGTGTGTGTGTGTGTGTGTGTGTGAGAGAGAGAGAGAGAGAGAGAGAGAGAGAGAGAGAGAGAGAGAGAGAGAGAGAGAGAGAGAGAGAAAGAAAGAATGCACATATATACAAGTATATATGTGGGAGAATCCCACTTCCATTGCCCACTGCTAAGAGCTAAGCATATGACTTTTGAAAGCAGAGTGTTTTTTCTTTCCTCCACCTACACATGAGTTCAGATAAGGGGACAATCTTGAAAAGAGGGCTTCTTTCCCTTCTCTGCCTGGGCAAGAGTGTCCTGGAAAAAAAAATACAGGGGAAAAAGGGGGGAGAATCACACCCCAGAGTGAAAAATACAGATCCCTCTATAGAATTAACATATATGGTGGTGTCACATTCTCCTTACGGCTGGATCAGATTAAAGGCACTGAATCCAAGTCATCTTGCAGAATATGAAAATATTGGCATGGAAAGGATTTTTCAGTAATGAATATAATGCAGAATAATGAACAGTAGCCAAAAAAGAGAGAAGATGTAAAACCAATCAAAAGAAGGGCAGATGTTTAAAAAGTCTTTTGCTATTCAGGATTGTGATCCAACAAAAGCAATTATGTTTCTGCTTTCTCAATTTCAAAACAGTAGAAAAGAGCTTTGAGGTTTTCCAATGCTTACGTCCTATCTACACTCTGTTAGCTGAACAGAAGGTATCATAATACCACACATAGCCAAAGGCAACTGATTCCAAGCAGAAGCTCATAATTTGGGACAGCCAGTGAGTTAAAGGGCTCTGAATCAAGCAGGTGAAAAACATATATTCAAAGTTTGCCCCCAAAATACATATAGAAAGCATCTAATTAAGCCCTGCTTTCCATCAGATAAAAGAATCATAAAAACAAAACCATAGGCCAACATGGAGTTTAAAATGATATTAGGTTGCTTTTCTATGAACTTGGAAAGAGAAGTCATCTAGGCCTTTGTCAGGAGATGAGGAAAATCATGAGAAGAGATTTGCTTTTCAGGCAATGTGACCAATGTTTTTGTGATAGCTGACTTTGTTTTTTCCCCATCCTTTCACCAGTGAATAAAAGGATAAAGTTAAAATGCTGTGGCTTTAGGTCTGTCTCAGGATATGGGTATAAAATATGTATAATGCATATGGTTAGAGGAACGCATTAGTAAGTGACAACAGCACATCAAATGGAATTGTTCTTATCCTCTGCTCAACTTTATAGAAAAATATGGAGCAGTTAAGGAAGAAAGAAGAACATTTCTCAGGAGACCCATTTTACTTTATTCCTCATATGTACAAACATGAATAATTTGATATTTTGTTTAGACAGTTTTTTCTTAATTTAAGTCTTTTAATTACAATGAAAGAAAGGAATTACACTTTAAATATTAATGCATAAAAGTATAAGTTGACAGCACCCAACCTTTTCATGCCTCTTTTTCTGTTGTTTGAGAGTACAATAAAATCTCATCTTCCCTTGCCATCTTTTCATAATGTTTATGGTTGTTTTTAGGTAATACACAAACCCGGAGAACGTGATATCCTTCATATTGCATGTCAATAGCATATCACTACTGTCAAAATTTCTCACAATAGGAATTTTCCCATAGTGGTTAGTCAATCAGCGTATTTTGCTATAGATAATATTTTGGTGTTAAATACAACCAGGAAAAGGTAAATGCTAACTTTTCAATATTCAGCAAGCAATATAGCCCTCAGCTTACCACTGAGTGAATGAGAAGTGTATTTTAGGCATAAAAATTGACTTGAATGTTGGGTATAATAAATTATGTGATTATTAAAATGCTGCTCAGTTCCAGCCTATATTATTTTATTTTACCTTTGCTGGCTCCCCTGTTGACTACTCTACTTTACCCAGTTGTCTGTGCTTAACTTGTAAAATGCTAAACAAGTTTTGATATTTACCTGTTTATGATTAAATTGCAAAATGATCTGCTTTAGTTCTGTTCTAAATTAAGGTCTGCATTAAATGTCATAGCATTTATCTTTCATAAAATGAGACAGCAAGGACACTAATTTCCTAGGTATTCAATCACTGCCCTGTGCCACTTGAGAGGCAGCCTGGGAATGAGCCTGCCCACAGTTCACAGCTCACTGACAGCACTGAGATGGAATCATAAAAGTCAATTAATCATTAAAAGCTGTTACAAGCACATATCGAACCAGTCTGGCACAAAATGTTAATCAGTCCAATATCAATATAATAAATTCCTGCAAATTGGAACGATCAATACCTTTAAGGCCTAATGAATCAATCGGAGGGCACTAGGCCTCTCCTTGGGGTCTTGGTGACATGGCAGCCATACAAGAGCTACATCTCTAGGCACACTGCCAACAGAGGTCACCTATCCCAACAGGCTGTTCACTTCAGCAGCAGTTACCACGGTGACAGCATGTCACCATTGCCCCAGTGTCCTTCTAGGTAAGGTGGAAACCAATGCATCACTGCCTTTGATGGATTTGTCAATAATACTTAGCAGGGGAGGGGAACCGCTCACATAACACTCGCAGGTCTGCAGTCCCGGAGCAGTTTGGTGTGATTTAATTGTCTGAAGAGATGTGTGCTTCTGCATATATGCAGGGACTAAACAGTGGTCAGAGGAGAGGGAGTTGGCAGGGAGACTGCCTGTATTCTGAAACCTTGGGAAAACAGGGGCAGAACATTACAAGCGGCCACAGTGGCGGCTAATTCAGTGTTATATTAACCAAGTAGTTGTGTGAGTAAGAAATAACCTGAAGCCTTGCAGATTAAGAATTTATTATGTACAAAATTTTAATACATTACTCATGAGTGGATATAGAGTTGTGTTTTAATCCCCCCAAGGCTTAGTCTAAGCAGTATTTCTAGGCACCTGTTTACAGACTATAGATGTTCACCAAGAGAAGACTGTCAGTATAGATTTAGGACAGCAGGACTGATAGGCTGAGTTTTTTATCCTTTTTTCTCAGTGCCTCTCTGTCTTACTCTCACATACATGTACACTCATATATGAATGTACATACACACACACACACACACAACACACACACACTTCCTAGCACAATATCTCTGCAGGATCTGAAAGAGAACACATGGAGATGGGATTTTAAACTAGCCTCTTCATCATTTGTTTTGAACTGATGAAGTTTTCCAGTTCCAAACCATTTTATCTTCCATTACGTCTATTAAAACTGATCAGAGATGGAAAATGATAGGAGCTTTAGGGTTGCAAAATGTAATGAAATCTCTTTAGAAATGAAAGGAATCACTGCAACTAGGGCTCTGGGGATGCATGGTGTTCCAGAGCCTTCACTGTCATTTAACATAAAACATAAAGGTTAGCACTGAATAAAATAATACCCTTGTTGATTATTTTAATATTCTCCAAGTATAACTCCCTCCCCTCCAAGGATTGCTGTTATATAATGCATGGACTGCAAGGTTCCCAAGTTATTTTGTGTTTCTCTACAGTGGGAACATGATGATTTCATGAAGTTTAACATTAAGAAGCTATTGCATGTATCTCCTTTATCTTGTTGGGATGAGAATGAGAGGGTGGAGGGGAATGGAAACTACACCTACCCAAAGACATGCTAATTTCTGCTAGCTTAAATATGTAAAAATCGTTTTTTCTTCTTACCTTAAAAGTACAAGAAAGCAAAAAAAAAAAAAAAAAAAAAAAAAGGAAAAAAGTCTTTTTTATTATGGTGGTCTGAATTATAAGAAACATCAAAATAAATTACAAATCCTACAGGAAAGAAATACCCTATTCAACACATTGAGACAGGCTGATGTTATGAGTGCTCAGACAAAGGTAATACAGTGCCTCTACTTAATTGCCCTGACACCTTGCTCAGTTCCTCCAGCTATACTCTGAGAGCTAAAAAATCTCTCATTGTTATTAATTGTATTCCTTTTAAAATGTAATGTCATATCGCTGCAGGCTGAGCTAATGAAACATACCCATATTACCAAAATAGGCATATTTCTCTTTGTACAACACATTCTATCAAAACTGTCTGCTAAAGACATTTTGTTAAAGACCCCTTTCATGGAGTCATATAAAGAATATCTCAACTACTCCAACATTTCTATTACGTGATTATTAAAATGCCCAGGAGGACTAAATAATATAGTGTGAATTCAGTTATTCTATAAGACTTTAGAAATAGTGTTAATTCCTGTCTCTGATTTATGTTAATATTAATGCTAGATTACAGTCTATGGACACTAAGCGCCACTGCATATCAATTCATACAAAGACAGAAGCTTTCTGATGCACTGGGACTAAATTCCTCTATTATAATAAGAATCTGAATTATTTATCTCTATTTATCCTATAGTAGTTCATTTGACCGCTTTCATTTTTCTTTTTTTCCAACACATCAATGCATGTAAACATGACTTCATAACTACCGCAAACTTTATATGTGCGGCTCTTTTTCAGTTGCCTGGAACAGGAAACAGACAGTCGACAAAAATGTGAACCATGGACACAATTCATTTAGCAACATTTATTTGAAGTAAACTCTGCTAATTAAGTCAGCTTTAACACAGACACGCAAATTGCAATGTGCACATGTGTCTGGCGCCTAAAAACCATCCGGCAGACCTAGAGGAAGTCAGGCAGTAGGCCTAGAAGATAGTTAATAAATTTGGCCTCTCCTTCCTGTGACCTTCTTGTTAGAAAGATGTGTGTCTGTGGGGGAGCAATGAGTGTTTTTGCTTCAAGCAGATCCTTGTTCTCTTGGGTTTTACAACTGCAGCTGAATTCAACAAAATCAAAAAATTCAGTTTTCTGATTCATGGTAGATAGTTAAGATATCATAATCAAGACCAGGACCTACTAGAGTCACCTTCTAGACCTTGTCCACAGATTGTGGTAAATTCATATTATTAAATCTTTTACTACACACATCTCTTTCAGTGACATGAGTATATGGATAGTAGATAGGCTTTAGCTTCCTGGCATGAGGAAGCAATTAAGGAGATGACATATGAAGAGGAGCAAAAAAAGAGCAGAGTGACTAAAGACAACTGATAATAACTCATATTCACATAGTATTCTGTTTACAAAGTGCTTTCTTCACATTGTACCTGAGAAAGAGGCAGTTTGTTTTGGTGGAAAGAGTCTGGTAGTCAGTTTGGAGTTCTAAACTCAATTCTGCTACTGACTATGTAACCTAACAAATTCATTTAAATTTTTTCAAATTCAGATTTTTTTACCTGTAAAGTGAGAGGTTTGGATTAGCTAATCTTAAAGTTCCTTTCCAGCATTAAATTTGTAATCCTATAAGATCTGTAAGAGATGAGTAGTTGGATTGTCACTAATCAGAGGCTATTATAGTTTTAGATAGTGAAGACAGAAGCAACCTTAATGGTTGGTAGACCCCTTTCACATCACGAGTCAGTCCCCTGTTCTTCCTCCTCTTCCTCTCCAAAATATTCCATACAGAATAGAATTGTCCCATTTATGCAAGAGTATTGGAGTATTTCTCCCAGTCCCAAATGTTCCTGGTCACATGCTACATACATTCAGTTTCTAACCTGTCCAACTTAACTTGATAAATTTATCTGATTAAGACTCAGAATGCATGGAGGCAAAGACCCAAAGAAAAATATAATTTCTGAAGCTATAATAAAAAAAAAGGAAAAAGGAAAATTATAATTGCCTCATGTGAACTTAAGGGTATATAGATAATTAAATTACTTTTGTACATCTATAAATGAGAAAGTAATTACTATGGGTTTATTAATAAGTCAAGAGGTGCTTGAAATGATATTTTGATATTATTGATATATAAAACCAGTCAAACATGTTTAGTCAGATAAGGTATAATGGAAACTCTAAAAATGCATTTATTTTACTAAAAATGCATAAGAAAATACTAGAAACATTTGCCATGTTAAAATTCATGAGGATGGGTAATTTTGTAGTAAGTCCTCTTAGGTTTGTAAAGGTATGGGCTTTTTATGGTCAAAACCATTTGTGGGCTTTGGAAAATTTTGGAGTGATAGAACTTTGGATTTTGTTGTTATTTGGTCATTTTAGATGACTAAAACTCTTTGTGACTCCATTGGGCATTTTCTTGGCAAAGACTGCAAAGTGGTTTGCCATTTTCTTCTCTAGTTCATTTTACAGATGAGGAACTGAGGCAAATAAGATTAAGTGATTTGTCCATAGTCGTATAGCTAGGCTTCAGGACATATTTGAACTCATGAAGATGAATCTTTCTAATTCCAGGACCAGAGCTCTATCCACTGCACCATCTGGCTGTTTTGAATTTTACTAGACAGCCTCAAAGCACTAAGCTGTAAATATGACAGAAAACTTTAAGGGGAAACTACATTGGAAAATATTTCATTTTTTAGGTATTAGCCATTAGTTTTAAAAACATGTAGATGACATTTCTGGGTTATGTTTAAATATCTAAGATACAATATCTATACAATACTGACTCAGCTAAAAAATTTAGGGTAAATTTTCATAACTGAGATTGCCAGATTCTTTAAAAATACGGGTATCCCCATTCAGCTTCCAGGCAGGCTAGAAAATGTAGCCCTCATTTGCCCCAAAAATCAAAACTTCTTGAGGACATGAATATGATTCCCTAGCTATCTGAGTACTAGTCTGGCATAAAAGGAGAAAATCCCCTTTCACAACCAGAACATTTAAGTGACTCATGCTTCTCTGATTCTCCGAACACAAAAGCTCTGAGCTGGATCTCAAAACAGCTTTGTTCCTGGGGAACTATCCAGGGTTCTGGATTGACTCTTAAAGTTCTTTCTAACCCATTACACCAGTCTTTCATAGTTCACAAACAAACATTTAAGTGCTCAAGTATAAGGTGCTGTATTATGTAGTAGAATATGAAGACAATAACAGAACAGTCCCTGCTCTTGAGAGGCTTAACATTCTACTTGGGGTGGGGGAGGCAGACAACATATACATATTACTATATATATATATATATATATATATATATATATATATATATAAATGTATAATAAGAGGTCATTTGAAAAGGGATATAGTGCTAATAACAGGAAATAATTAAGGAAATAATTAAGGAAGAGGCAGTGTCTAAGCTTAGTTTTAAAAAAATAAAAGGTAAGGATTCTGAGAAGTAAGGATAAGAAAATGCAATTCAAGCATGGTGAATAATTTTTGACATTACTCTCTTTCTCTCCTCTTTCCCCCCTTTCTCTGATAATAAGATGGCCCTTCCCCTTGTCAATGGCAACCCCACTTCATGTGCTATTGATTCTCATACCCTTTTGTCTTCTTCAGCAGATTGACTCTCAAGAACCCCATTTCTCACTGATTTTTCTCCTTGCCTCAAATCATTCCCCACTTCAGTTCATTATCGATATTCCTGACAGTTATTTTTCCTAAAATGCAGATCCGACCCTATCATATTAGTTTCTTTATACTGCAATTCTTTAAACCCTAACCCCAATCTATCTTCTCATTCTTCATGTGTGTTACTCCTCCTATTCTACTCTATGTTTTTATACTAGTTGTTCCTCCATCTTTCAAATGCATTCCTTCCTCACTTCCATCTCTTTGAATCTTAGCTTTTCTTTCATGATGCAACTCATGTTGTCTAATCCATAAAGCTTTTGCAGATCATCACAAGCACTGTTGCTCTCCCTCCTGAACTGCCTTGTGTTGATTTGTACTTATTCTCTTTATATTTATATTTATTTTGCATATATTGTATATGTGCTTGTCTTCCCCCTTAAAAAATATATGGATGGTGCAAGGAGGACTAGCACCTTTGGGATGCGGGCTTTTAAGCCCTTTTCAGGGCTACTCATCCACCTTAAATGTTCACCTTCACCCAATTCTCACATTTGACTCTAAAAAAGGATATAGCATGTATGGAGGCCACACCCCAGTAAACCATCTTAGCAGACAGTCTGAACTAGGTTGAGGGTAATCCACAGGTCTCAGTCATTGATGAGTTAGGGAAATTTCTACCCCAAGCAGGTGAAGACTTCCCCCATAGGGATGAATGGATGAGAACAATTTGCTCCAGTACTCATGGAGCAGATACTGTGAACTTGATCAGGCATTGAAAATCCCAAAGTTATCTACTGTTTTCCAGTCCATCAATAGGCAGTCATCCTAATTAATCATTCTGACTTTTAACTTGACACTGAAGAAAGAGTTTCATTATTTGTATTTAAATCCTCAATTCCTAGCACAGTACTAAAATATAGTAGGCTCTTTAAAAATACTTGTTGATTAATTGATTGACTGGTTGATTATTTTGTGGCCTATATAAATGAGAGTTGGCTTACTGCCTCTCCCTGATTTATCTTTGACCTCTTGACTTCCACACATCCCTTTGCCAGCTGTCTATGCCAAACCCCACTGGCTGCCTGCCCCTCCATGCTGCAGACCAGCAACCCAGTACTCTGGCCAGAGTCTTGACAATTACAGTAAACTCCTGTTTTAACATAATACCATTTAAATGGAAATGCCAGCTTTGCAAAGTGAAAGTGACTGGTAATAAGGATTTGAATGATGCTTATGAGCCTTCTATGTAATTTTAAATCAATTGTGTGTTCTAATTCATTAACAAAGGAACAAATAATATGGGCATGTTTAATCTCTTATCAAATAGAATGGTTTTTTCCAATAAAAATTCTCAAGGAAATTGTCAATTTCCCATTTTCCCCAGAAAATCCATTTTTCTTAGATGATCTTAGTTCTATCTCATTTTGTAAAAATTAAATCTTACTGTTGTAGTCATTTCTTGGTCCTTTCCCTCTCTACCTCTCTCAAAATAAATGGTATCTCCTGAGAGAATTCATCACAAAAAATTGGATTCCACTACCTGCCCTCAAAACATTTGAATAATTTTACCTAGGGGCTTACTCCAAATTCTACTTCACTTAAGAGAGATGATTATAGAAAAGATATGGTCCTTTATCAGATCCTAAACAAGTGGGGAGTGTTACCCAGGATGGGGACAGACTTTTCAGATATCAAATGGATAAAAAAGATTTTTATAATAGCTGAAGCAAGAGTCAAGAAAACCTAAGTTCAAATCTTGCCTCAGACACTTACTAATTCTGGGCAAGGCACTTTAAACTTTCTCAACTAGTTTTCTCATTTGCAAAATGGGGAAACAGTAATATTTACTTTCTAAGATTGTTGAAAGGGTCAAATGAAGTAACAGATACATTTTGCAAACCTTGAATTTCTTTATAAATGTTAATATTAGTAATAATAATTATTAGTTTCATTATATTTATAGTCATAACATCTGAACCTGCAATTGGTAATCAGAATTTTCTTGAAGTTGTGGAGGAACTGGTGTGCCTCCTGCCAAAAAGGGGAAAATCAGGAAACCTTTCTTCCACAGTGATGAAGACTACCACTCAATTATAGAGAAATTATCTACCTCTTCAGAGAGTTTTGGTTTTGCTTCAGAGCAAAAAGCACCTTTTGCTACCCTCTAGAAGACACTCAGATCTAAAGGAAGAGTCATTCCTATCTATAAAATAAATATAGAGACATCTATCTATATTTTAAAGAAAATGACCTACTAAGGAGTATAAGTAGCTGAGAATTCATATATCTCTCTTTATGTATCTATAAATCTTTGGGCATGGGTTGTTTGTTTGAGAGTTTATTTTCTAAGGGTTTTATGTTATGAACATGCTTGGAAATGGGGATTAGAATTAGTAATCCCAGGATGTAATGATAGGTAATGATTTTCCTGGATATTTTGTTTCATAGTGCTGAGCCAAAAAAAAAAAAAAAAAAAGAGACATTTGTGAAGTAGACTTGAATCTTGTGTTGTGAGAGTCTCTGACATGAGAGCTATATGTGTGTTACATATTTATATTCAGGTAGGGCAGCAACAAATAACAATTATCTGTTTGAATTTTTCAATTAATTATGTTTTTTCTCTGGACCTATAATTTCATTACTATAGGAGATTCCAAATATGGCAACTTTCTATACCAAGGCAGATTGCTAACTTTTCACAACATATAATTGAAAAGAATTCCCTGGCAGGGCAGTTAGGTGGCACAGGGGCAGCTAGTGGTGCAGTGGATAGAACACCAGCCCTGAGTTCTGGAGTACCTGAGTTCAAATGTGATTTCAAACACTTAATACTTCCTAGCTGTGTGACCCTGGGCAAGTCATTTAACCCCAATGTCTCATCGAAGAAGAAGAAGAAGAAGAAGAAGAAGAAGAAGAAGAAGAAGAAGAAGAAGAAGAAGAAGAAGAAGAAGAAGAAGAAGAAGGAAGAAGAAGAAGAAGAAGAAGAAGAAGAAGAAGAAGAAGAAGAAGAAGAAGAAGAAGAAGAAGAAGAAGAAGGAAGAAGAAGAAGAAGAAGAAGAAGAAGAAGAAGAAGAAGAAGAAGAAGAAGAAGAAGAAGAAGAAGAAGAAGAAGAAGAAGAAGAAGAAGAAGAAGAAGAAGAAGAAGAAGAAGAAGAAGAAGAAAGAGTTACCTGGGTCACTATGATGTTAAATATTTTGCAGACAGTCACATAACCCAGGTCAGAGGTAGAAAGTAAATACCAGTTTTCCTGATGGAGAGCAGCTCTCCACCCATTTATAAACAGTTGGTCTTTCAAGAATAAAGTTATAGTATACAATTAGTAGCATGGCATTATTATTAACATTTGTGTATCCCAAATCCCTGTTAAAATCTAGGAACAATGAACATGCTGCTAATGAAGAAGAGGAAATGATAGGCTCTTTATTTAGGCTGAAGTGCCTTCCCCTACATTCCTCTACATGGGAGCATAGTTGAGCAAACCATGAGAAAAATAATACTGTGGCAATCCTCCTCTTATCTATTCTAATTCTAGTTTGATCTTCTAGAAACTCAGTTATTTTTCCTTTCCATTTCACACTTTATTTCCACTTTGATTCAATGCATGATCTATCATCAGGAGTTTTTTTAGAGTGAGACATGATTGTCTTTGGTCCTCAATCTTGTCAGTTTAGTTCCTAAGGAATATGCATCCTGGCCTTATGTGCTTGAATGTCAGTATATGACACTACTTCTATGACCAGAAAGGCAGTTCTGGCCTAATTCTTCAATTTTCTTATTTTATATTCCCATTCTCTTTTTATACTGCTCAGTGTCTCTCTCTCCATCTGTCTCTCTTTCTGTCTTTATCTATCTGCTTCTTTCTCTATTTATACGTCTCCCTCTCTCTTTCTTTCTCTTATTTTCTCACTCTCTGAACTTTCTAACATTTTAATGAGAAAGAAACAATTTTATACATAAAAATAACTATCCAAAATAAATCTTTTTCTCTCCTAGGTATATCAAGGAGAAGAACTAAGTAATTCCACATAGCAATAACAGCACTTGGATAGTTTTCCCTTCCTGATCTAGAAGAGCATTTAGTTTGTAAACTTCCATACATAGAAAGAATCAAGTTCAACAAATGCAAGCAATTCACCGTCTGTAATTTATTAAGATTATTGAAGAATAGTGAGTATTACGGTGTCTCAGTACAAAACAGTATCAAATTATTTTGGATAGCACAATCACCCGGATTTTAAGATTGCCAAATGCAAATTTTGATAAATTGCAAAGCTATGTGGAAATGGTAATTATTCTATGAGATACCATAAAAAGAAGTTAGGTCCTGCCTTTTATAACATTTTAATTAAGGTCATGAAAAGGAGAGTATAGAACATTAATAAGGCTTTTAGATTGGTTCTGAATGCCAAGTTCAAGTTGGAGTTCAGTCCGCACTGTGTCCAGAGAGTATATACAAAAAAGCAAGTATTGAGAAAACCAGTGGATGTTATTTTTGACCATGATGACATCTACAGCATCAAAGATGAATAGAACATGAAAGATTAAAGGAAAGGTGAGGAGGGGAGATGGGATTGGATGGGTGAAGGGGGAATGAGGAAAGCAAGGGAAGAAAAAACCAGAATTCAAAAGGAAGGAATCAGTATACAGTATGAGAATAACTTGGAAAAGCATAATACCTACCATCATCTCCTTCATATAGGGAATCCAAAGAACTGGAAATATAACAAATAAGCAAACAATTTTTAATGTCTTATA
Organism: Sminthopsis crassicaudata; assembly: GCF_048593235.1. Classification (NCBI taxonomy): domain Eukaryota; kingdom Metazoa; phylum Chordata; class Mammalia; order Dasyuromorphia; family Dasyuridae; genus Sminthopsis; species Sminthopsis crassicaudata. The sequence continues at coordinate 182,319,215 of NC_133619.1, read as the reverse complement.
TTTTATTTTATGAGGAAAATGCAAACATCAACTAAACAAATATCAGCTTAAGTAAGGTGTGAAAGTACTTTGCATAAAATTCAATATATGACAGAATCATAGATTTAGTGCTAGAAAGTACTTTTAAAATTATGCAATCCAATTTTTCCTCAATTTGAAAATGAGAAACTTGAATTCCAGAGTGGTTATGTTGCCAATAAGAAGTAGGGCCATTATTTGAACTCAGATCTCCTGATATCAAGTACAGAATTGTTTCACTTCCCAACCAGGCTGGTAAAATATCATGATCAAGGCACTATTGTTAACATTATTGTTATTATCATTATTACATAAAAGATTTATTTTAAAAGTTGATTTTCATGGTATGTCCAAGGGTCTATATAAATTCAGTCCAATCCAGACTTCCTCTATCTATAGTGTTATGTAATAATAACTGATGCTCATGTGTTAGTATAATGTTGGTATGCTTCTATAAAAAGCCTGAAATGCTTTTGTGAATCATCCAAGAGAGTTTAAAACTTTTTCATGGTCGTGTTTGTATAAAGTACAATTTATTATATTTTAATTCATTGAAAATGACATTTGTATGTATAGATAGATAATCTGTTGAGCAAAATATTCACCCAAAACATCCCATTCCCAGAACATTCAGGATTCAAGGGAGCATACTATACAGTCTTATGTTGTCATGATGATAGATTAGATAAGATATAAGTAAAAATTTCCTTATAGGAAAGAGTGGCAATACTAGAATTGATTATTAAAGTTGTGAGATTTTCTCTGAAAATCCAAAATGGGATCAGTATATCTTAAATGTGTTTCATGTTATCTTGCCTGATGGTGAAGGAATAAACTAAATATTCTCTCAATTTTATTTCCTTTTTAAGTTTTTCTGAATTGTGACAAGACTCTCAGTTCACCTCATCCCAACCCTCAGTTAGAGACATTAGGTAGAAATGAAAATGCATCATTTGTTTAAAGTAAAATGTCAATTGCAAAACAAAATGATCCTTGACAGAAAAAAGGGAATCCCAAGAACATAATGCCAAGAATACTATATTATTAGATTACACATTTGGGAAAGCTTTGGAAGTACTTGGCCAAAAGGGAAATAACTTTCCCTAGAAGTCCATTATAGATCCATTTCTGGCAAGGGAGCCATATTAACTTTCAAACTGGCCACAAAATCCCAGAAGCCTTATCTAATGGTTGCTATTATGTATACAGAGGTATTATGGCACTTGTAATAGGTAGAGATGGCCTTGATAACCTGGGTTCAAATCCTGCCCTTGAAAAACACTGCTTATGTGACTGTAGAAAGCCACTTAACTCCTCAAGTCTTTTGTCAATTCTCATATCTACTGCAGAGCATATCCTAATCTTCATGTTAAAGAGAATCTCCTCACTTGCAGTTCACAATACTGATGAAATCATAAGCCCTCTCTCTGCCAAAAATTGTTGGTTTTTTTCCCCCATGGACACCAGAAATATCCCTATTATGTTTCAGCTATTCTATTTTCTTGCCAGATAAAACTATCCTAAATTGTAGACAGAGGCTATAGTCCCCTACTGTTTTATAAATCTTAATAATCTTTATAATACCTTCACTAAATGTCTAGTACTTCAGGCCACATGTGTTAACACTGACAAAAAAGCCACTTGATTCAATCAATTTGATAAAATTATCTGTCAAACTCATCAATTCAATTGAAATAATTAATCCTCTGTCAATTTCCAAGTCTTCAGAACTATAATTGAGCTTTAAAATACAAAAGCCCTGATTTTGGCATTTAAAAAACATGAATTGTTCTAGTCACCTATGCCACACTGCCTCACATCAGCCCAAGTCACTTTTAAAATTTTGTTTCCTATTTCAATTAAGTCCAACAAACATTCATTAAGGGCCTATGACATGCAAGATACTCTGCAAGGCTTTGGGGAAATAAAAACAAAAATTATCTTTGCCATCAAGGCACTTACTGTAATTCTATTGGAACCCTAAAACTCTCTATGAAATTTATTTATTAATGTATTTGTAGAGAATTAGTGAATGAAAATCAAATAATATTCTTTTACATTTGATAAGAAAACTTAGTCTCTGACTCTATACCTACTTGACAATTTACTTTTATATTCTTTATTTCAACCAAAATGATCTACTAGCTCTAGATTATATTCCATCTTCCATTTCCATACCTTTGTTTTTGGTTGTCACCTATGCTCTCTTTCCTTCCCTCTACCTCTTTGAATCTCTAGTTCCCTGCAGTGTTTAACAAAAATACTACCTCCTATGCAAGGCCTTTCCTGATCTTCTGAGTTGTTAGTGCTCTATCCTACTGAAGCAACTTTCTGTTGATTTATTTTCCCCTGAGGTTATGAACTCTGAAGGACAAGGGACTGTTTTTTTGTTTTTGTATTCCCAATGTCTGACATTGTACAGTCACATAGTAGAAATGCTTGTTGAATTGAGTTATCATGTTGTATAGACCTGACTTGAGTCTGTACTTTGATATCCTTTTTTAGGGATACTTTTACCTGAGAAAGATGAACATACTGATTCACTCTTTCCAGTCCTAAAGAGTAGGGAGTAGTAGTAAAAGGGACTCTTTGGTCAAGTGAAAAAGAGAAAGCTTGTCTACACTAATCACCTGAGTGGTCTAAGCAGAGAATCTTCTTCTGTTAGTGATTTGTGCTATCACTGAGTACTTTTCCGCACAATTTTAAAAATTTGAGTCAAAACCAATGGAATAAGGACAGATGGTATAGGGACCATAGTACGTGTTCCTTATAGGTAAAGTAGACAGTGAGTGGCCAAAAAGTTTTCTTACCAAAACATCAAATGAAAAGATTATTCTTGTTCTTCAAGAACTTAAACATTCAAATGGAGGAAGAAACACATAAAAAGGAGCTTTAAAAAAATACAAAGAAAAAGGGGGTAGATGATACCTGAATAGAGACTCAGGAGTCAATATAGGAGAGGAGTAGAACGAAACAAACATGACTGATTCAAGTACATCCTCAAAAGGATGCATCTAGGAAAAACTCATAGATTGGAACCAGGTGCTACAAGAGAAAAGGCATCTTCCAGGTAAGAAGGTTCCAAGAAATGAAGGAGTCTGGAAGGAACCAAAAGAGTCACAGGCCACTCAATGTTACAAATAGAAGGAATGGATAGAATACTGGACTTGAAGTCAGCAAGACCTGAATCATAATTTTGCCTCAGACATATTAGCTGTGTAATCTTGAACAATCACCATAAAATAATATTTATTTATATTGCTTTGGGGATAATGAACTAAATTATTTTTTTAATTTTAATTTTATTTTTATTAATTTTATAATTATAACATTTTTTGACAGTACATATGCATAGGCAATTTTTTACATTATCCCTTGCACTCACATCTATTCCAAATTTTCCCTCCTTCCCTCCACTCCCTCCCCTAGATGGCAGGCAGTCTCCTATATGTTAAATGTGTTATAGTATATCCTAGATACAATATATGTATGTAGAACCGCATTTCTTGTTGCACGGGAAAAATTGGATTCAGCAGGTAAAAATAACCTGGGAAGAAAAACAAAAAATGCAAACAGTTTACACTCATTTCCCAGTGTTCCTTCTCTGAGTGTAGTTGATTCTGTCCATCATTGATCAATTGGAACTGAATTAGATCTTCTCTTTGTTGAAGATATCCACTTCCATCAGAATACATCTTCATACAGTATCATTGTTGAAGTGTACAGTGATCTCCTGGGTCTGCTTACTTCACTCAGCATCAGTTGATGTAAGTCTCTCCAGGCCTCTCTGAATTCCTCCTGTTGGTCATTTCTTACAGAACAATAATATTCCATAACATTCATATACCACAATTTACCCAACCATTCTCCAATTGATGGACATCCTTTCATTTTCCAGTTTCTAGCCACTACAAAAAGAGCTGCCACAAACATTTTGGCACATACAGGTCCCTTTTCCTTCTTTAGTATTTCTTTGGAATATAAGCTCAGTAGTAGTACGGCTGGGTCAAAGGGTATGCACATTTTGATAACTTTTTGGGTATAATTCCAGATTGCTCTCCAGAATGGTTGGATTCTTTCACAACTCCACCAGCAATGTATTAGTGTCCCAGTTTTCCCACATCCCCTTCAACATTCATCATTATTTGTTCCTGTCATCTTAGCCAATCTGACAGGTGTGTAATGATACCTCAGAGTTGTCTTAATTTGCATTTCTCTGATCAACAGTGATTTGATACACTCTTTCATATGAGTAGAAATAGTTTCAATTTCATCATCTGAAAATTGTCTGATAATGAACTAAATTCAATATATTACTAGGAATGAACAGACATTCTGTTTATATGACACACATCCAGAAGCATTACCTTCTGAATTGAGGCTAGCTTAATTAAGATAAATGTTAAGTAGGAATATGGAAACCACCAACTACAAAGAAGATGGCTAGCTTTTCTCTGCTGTCCCTTAAACTACACATTCATTTCAGCTCCTCTTTCAAAACCACATACTTATTTATCTTGTTAGCATATGTTCTTGGGATATTTCTGTTAAGTGGATCTATAATATCAGTAAATCCCATAGTTTTATTAAATTTGTCAAGCAGCTGAATATCTGATCTGTTGGCCAGAATGTGTTAATCTGTTACCACGGTTCTGTCCCAGTACATCTTGTAGAGGCTGTTTTCCAACACTGTTCTTGGGCTCATACTTTATAATGTGGTGTTGATTGATTTACTAAATCACATGAGGAATGATTGGTATACAATCTTAACAACATTTTTTGTGCTTGTTTCCAAAATCTTATATGACCAAGATAGCACATCTTCCAATCTCATTTTCTCTTCTGATTTCATGTTTTTGACTCTGTAAAGAGTAACAATGTTCTCTGTGGAGCCATTGTGGAAGTTGTAGAGAAAGAAATCTTTCTCCACTCCTGTAGCCCAGACTCTGTACTTGAGCTAAGAATTATGAAGTAGATGATCAGAGAATTTCTAAACAAGTGCTAGTAGACTATATATAAGCAAGAAAGGGATGTTGGAGCAAATGGAGATTCTATTGCTTGTTGTAGAATGTCTAGGGTTTAGATGATTTATACCAACCCATAGAAAGAGTATATTGAGTTCAATTTGGAGCTATTTGACATCAGTGGAATTGTTTTGTATTTACTTGCATGTTGTTCCATATTATAATTGCTATATTCAGTTTTAACTTAAGTCTCAACAAACTATGCCTTGCTTTCATCAGAAGTTAGACATCAGGGAATATAAAGGTGTTTCATTTTCATTTCAGTTAGTGTATATTTATAATATGAATAATTATGTAGTATTATGTAAACTATAATGCGGTATAAAGCATTCACATAGTGGAACTGTCTCAAAGTCAGGAAGACTTTCTTGCCGAGTTCAAATCCAAACACATAGCAATTCTGTGACCCTGAGCTATTTCCCTACAGGCAACTCTCTGAGATCAAATCACAGAGAAAAGGTGTTAACTTGCTTTGGTATAGGAAGTTTCCTCATTCAAGAATTCCGTGTCAAATCACAATTATAGTGAAGGTCTTATCTCCTGTGTTTGTAAGACCATCTCAAGTGCCACTTTCTATGGCAAGGCTTTCCTAATTTCTTAAGTTGTTAGTAATCACTCCCTCCACAATTATATGTATGTGTAACTCACCCATGTATATGTATATATATACACACATGCATGTATGTAAAAACAATATAGAGACATATATAATCGTATGTGTGTACTTATGTATGTGTGTGTGTGTGTGTGTGTGTAGTTAGCTTCTTGAGGGCAGGGATTATCTTTTGCCTCTTTTTACAGTGTTTAGCACATAGTAAGTGCTTAATAAATGTTTCTTGATTAGTGTGTGATTTGGACTAGTTTCCCTACCCAGTTCCTGTTTGTAAGCTCCTAGGAAATGCTTATTGAATTTAATTTGTATACATTGTCTATTTAATCTTCACAACATCCTTATAAGGTAGGTATCATCATCTCTATCTTCTACATAAATACAATAACTCATATTTATATAGCATCTTAAAGTTTATAAACCTCTTGCTTGTAAGTTCAGAATACCATAAGAGCTAATGTTTTATTATCTCTGTTTTGCAGATGAATTAACTTTGGCTAAGAGAGGAAAATTAACTTAGTCGTTTAATGACTGAGAATCAAAGCCAGGTCTTCTGACTCCACGTTCAGGATGCTTTACATTGTACCATGAGACCCTTTCAGTGACAGTAACATTGCCTGTGATTTGGGTTTTATCAAAATACTATCTGCCTCTCAAGTAACTAGTACATCAGTCAGCTGTGGTACCAGAAATTTTTACATGCTCACTTCTTTGGATTAAGGCATTTGTCTCCAAAAAAGTCCTCATTAAAATGCAAACATCTTACTTGGGAGGGGAAATCTATAAAACCATTATTACATTAATGGGATTATTTTTATCAGTTTTCTAACAGAAGACAAGACTTTTAAAGAATGGGACACAGGAAAACTAAATTTCAATGGAGACTAATGAAAAATGGAAGTTAGAAAAGGTCATGGTCACGGAATATTACGCTAGAAGGGCAAGCCTAAGGATTACTACTTAAGACCAAAAAGTTGGAAAATCTATTAAAAATATTTATTTTGCAATTAGATTAGTTCAAATTTTGTGATGACAGGAGGCAACTCAGTGGCTCAGTAGAGTCAAAGAGACTTAAGTTCAAATTTGGCTTCAGATTTCTCTGGGCAAATCTCATAGGTGATCATGAAGATTTGGATATGAGTGAACAGATCAACAATTTTGAGCTGCTTGAAGGGTTAGGCTCTGATGAAGCGTTTATTGCTGATAGGATCATAAGGGCCATCTCCAGTCATTTTGATCTATATCTTGCCACTGAACCCAGATAGTTCTGAGGAGAAAGTGAGACAGGCGATTTTGCACAATCCTCTCTCACATAAATCCAATACACTTATATATTATGGCATCACTTCCCTGATGTCATGGTCCTCTTCAAGAATGAAGGACAAATAACAATAACAAAATCATAGGATCATAGATTTAGAGTTGAGAAGGACCTTAGAGGTCAACGAGTTTAACCTAATTTTAAAGATGAAAAAAGTGAGTCACATATAAAAAGTTCAATAAGTTGGCCAGAAACACACAGCTAGTACTTGTTAGGATTTGAATTTGGGTCTTCTTGCTTTCATTCCTACTGCCAAGATAGGGGCTATGTGGGAATTAATGTGAGAAACTAAAATAAGATGAAACCAAGAGGTTAGACAAGAGTGAGCAAGAAGTTTTGGAGGTACCCAAAATCAAGCCAAATTGAAGGGAAGAGAGGAGAAGAAACAAAATGTGAATTGAGTTAATTGGAATGGAATGATGAAATGAGCAAACCAAGCCAAAAAGGATGGATGAATGGGGAATTAGAACTGAGAAATCAGGGTCAAAAACACAATGAAGCTGGGTAAAAAAGCACAAAGCTAGGTCGCTGTGGAAACAAGTTGTTGAGTGACAAAGAATGCATTTCCTTGGCTGGGATCTTGACATAATATCCTGATATTATTATGTGTTTATATTGGGAAGGCACCTCTGAGAACTGTCCTAGTAGCATTAAAATGATATAGTTACGATGATATACTTCTAATTTTACCACACTAAAAATCTGGTTTAGTTATTTTGCTGTTGAAGATTATGAAGTTTTGCCTAAAATAATGGGTTTCTCCAATACAAAGCATTTAAGAATCACCAACAAAGTAACCAATTGTTTTTACTAGCTCTCCTGAGGATAGAACAAGAAAAAATTGACTCCAAGAGAAACCTGAAGAATTAAAACTATGAAGAAGAAAGGCAAAAGAAATTCAATTGAAAGAATATTGGATTCTAGGGGCAACTAGATGGCACAGTAAATAGAGAACTGGACCTGGAATCATGAGGACCTGAGTATTAATGACCTTGGACAAGTCGCTCAATCCTAACTGCCAAAAAGGAAGAAAGGAAGGGAGGGAAGGAAAGAAAGAATATTGGATTCTGGAACTTTGTTCAAATTCAGGCTCTGCCATTTGTTTTCTGTATGACTTTGGGCAAGTCACCTAACCTCTCTGATCCTGAGTTTTCTCAAATGTAAAATAAGACTATTGAAGCAGATAATCTATAAAGCCCCTTCCATCTCAAAATCTATGATTCTGTGATTTCTAAACAGCTTAAATTGCTTAAAACTCTGGGTTGAGTTGTGAATCCCATTTGCTCCTTTAAACACAAACATTTCAGTATAAAAAGAAAACACTATTTGTATATGAAACTGTGAACTTCTGTTATGTACTGTTTTTTAAAGTGTATATTAAATTAAACAAGATAGTAACAAAAATCCTTGCTTGTCTGTGCCCCCTTTGGAACTTCCGTCTGTTTCCTTCTGTATATTTTTAAAGTGTCATCGATGCTCTTATTTTTCTTCTTCTTTTTTTTTTTTTAACATCTCTACCTACCAACAATTCCTCCCTCCTCCCAAAGCAGTGGAAGTCCTCCTTTATATAATGAGCACAGTCAAGAAAAACAATTCTGTTTATTAGCTATGTCTAGAAATATTTCTCTCATTTTTCATCTCTTGTCTATCACTTCTCTGTTAAGTGATGGGAAACATGTTTCATCATCAATCCTATGAAGTCATGATTAATCAACCATTCTAATCAATCCATGAATGGGCATTTCTTAAACTCTTACTATATGACAAGCACTATGATAGGATATACAAAGATAAAAGTGGAACAGTCCCTGACTTCAAGGAGTTTATAATTTAATGGGGAAGAAAATGTTGTCATAAAAGAATTTCTGGCTTATCTTTATAAGTGTCGTTTACTTAAGATGAGGGATCTATGTAATTATCTAGAGGCTGCAAAATCAAGCTGAAACATCAACTATAGTCTGGTGTTGCCTGGTTAGTTTCCTACTCTGCAAATTCAAATTTAAATAACAGCTATAGGTCTGGTGTTAATTGGATAGTTTTCTGTTCTATTCAACATAGATCTCTCTGCTCTCTGTTATCTAGTCTGTAATCATCATCTTCCCTTATTTGCTCTTTGAAATTCCATTGTACCCATTCTGTTTATGTAACCAAAAACTATATAACATAGCTTAAAACTTACTTGTGCTCTCAATGTAGTAAGTTAGTCTTTCCCTATTTCTACATCATTGACGTGTGATTATCAGCAATATTTATCAATAATAACCTTCGGTAATTTCTGTCACAATATGCATATGAAAATATAAACAGAATATGTATGAAGTGAATATAAGGTAGTTTTAGAGGGAAGACAATAGAAATTGATAAGGGAGAAGAAGAAATGAAGAAAGGCCTCCTGTAAAAGGAAATGCTTGAGTTGAATTTTGAAGGAAGCTAAGGCGTGGCTCAGTTCTGAAGTTTTATATGCTTTTTTTAAAGTTGTTTGCATTATATTGTTATGGTCATTGCAAAAATTGTTCTTTCAAGATTTTAAAAAGACTGTTAGAGTAACATCCACAGTGATGGCTCAGAGTCATGTGTTGATAAATGTTTTTAATAGTGTTTTCTAATAGAGACTCAGGGATTATTAAAGTCAGTTCCAGTTGGCTTAAAAAGCCAATTGTTAAATTTTTAGGAATCAGCAAATCATACACTGAAAATCAGAGTTTGGTTTATTGTTTTGTTGATTTCTATATTTAAGAAAGTGAGTGATGGAAAAAAATTAATAATGTAAATTAAGCTAAAAAAGTGTTTTGATTTTTAGAGGAACTTTTTCTGGAAAGGAGAGGGTTCAGAGAAATAGTTGTTAAAAATTTACCAGAACCCTCCTGGTTGGAGACATGAGTTGTAGATGAGGGATGGGCAGGGAAGGAAGACTATGAGCATTTGTAGATACTTATTGACAAATTCATCTTTTTTTTTTTATTCATTTTTTCAAATTATCCCCTCCCTCCCTCCACTCCCTCCCTCCGATGGCAGGTAATCCCATACATTTTACATGTGTTACAATATAACCTAGATACAATATATGTGTGTAAATACCATTTTCTTGTTGCACATTAAGTATTAGATTCCGAAGGTATAAGTAACCTGGGTAGATAGACAGTAGTGCTAACAATTTACATTCGCTTCCCAGTGTTCCTTCTCTGGGTGTAGTTATTTCTGTCCATCATTGATCAACTGGAAGTGAGTTGGATCTTCTTTATGTTGAAGATATCCACTTCCATCAGAATACATCCTCATACAGTATTGTTGTTGAAGTGTACAGTGATCTTCTGGTTCTGCTCATTTCACTCAGCATCAGTTGATTTAAGTCTCTCCAAGCCTCTCTGTATTCCTCCTGCTGGTCATTTCTTACAGAGCAATAATATTCCATAACCTTCATATACCACAATTTACCCAACCATTCTCCAATTGATGGACATCCATTCAACTTCCACTTTCTAGCTACAACAAAAAGAGCTGCCACAAACATTTTGGCACATACAGGTCCCTTTCCCTTCTTTTGCATTTCTTTGGGATATAAGCCCAATAACAGCAATGCTGGGTCAAAGGGTATGCACAGTTTGACAACTTTTTGGGCATAGTTCCAAATTGCTCTCCAGAATGGCTGGATTCTTTCACAACTCCCCCAACAATGTATCAATGTCCCAGTTTTCCCACATCCCCTCCAACATTCATCATCAGACAAATTCATCTTTTATTGCAGCCAGTCAATGCCATCATATTGCTTCTTCACTGATCAAGAGACAAAACTATAGGTGTTTCCTTCTTGTCCATCTACCATTAAAAGTACTAAATTCTATGTTAATAATCAAGAAGTAAGATAATTAAATATATTACCCCTCCCTGAGGATGAATTTTAATTACTCTAATACACCAATCCCTACTTAAGTATTGGTGATTACTAATAGGTGGGTTCATCCTTATATCAGATCACAAGACCATTTTAAAAAGCTGCTCTTAGTAGCTATTTGACCCAGGGCATCCTGTTAGGGAGATCTACAAATCAAACTACAAAGTCTATAACACTAGGATCAAAGGTTGATAATTGGAAAGGACTTTAGTTCTTTCTTCTAGTCCAATTCTTCCTTTTACAAATGAGGAACCTAAAAGTTTGGAAGGATAAATGACTTGGTTATACATAAGTAGTAAGCTTTAGAGGAGGTAAGATTTTAAACTAGTCCTTTTATTTTAAAATCTGCATTTTCCCCAATAATATCATAATGCTTCTAAGAACTGAAGTATTGAACATATACTAAAGAATTAATGTTTATAAATGGAAAGGAACAGAACTCTATGGCCTATTGTTGGCCTTAGATAGCAATAAGAGTGTTCTCTTATCTTGTAACAAGCTGTTGGTCCATAGATTAGATGAGAATAACACCAAGAGAAAATCGGGAAATATTGACCAATTAGATCAAGCTTCAATCCTTTAAATTCTACTTTTTCAAAGACATACTTTTGTCTTGATAACATATGTTCTGATATGGTATCATAGAGACATTGTGAGATATTTATTTTGGGTCTTTTCACTTCACTATATTGCTAATTTCAGTATTTGTAAAAATAACAATGGGGAATAGCTATTCGGATTCATTTAAAGTCATTTTGGTTTGTCATTGATATAGGTATTTAAATTTCCCTTCAATTTCCAAGTGGGCACTAATCATAAACATCTTCTTGTCCCAAAAGATGTTATTTTTTAAAAACTTTCTCAAAAGAGATTATTATGCAATACTAAAGAAATGCTGCTAAGCAATACATATTTCATATCACTCCTGAATGTGGTCAGATAAAAATAGCAGCATAGATGTTTAAGAGCTATTCTCACTGGGAAAAAAAAGTAATTAATTAGTCTTATACACAAAGGACTTCTCTCTTGATAACTTTTATTTTATTTTATTTTTGGTAAATGCTATAGCTTTAATTACAACTAATTGTTCGTCAAGTCAGGTTGCTCATATGTTCTAGGTTCTATGTTATAGAGAGTGATTCTTATATTAATCTATCATTTTTAATTATTTTAGTCATCTGGATGTATAAATAAAAGTTTTGTTTCCCAATTCAACAGAATAAATGGAGAAATCTCACTGTCACTTTCCTTCAAAGTATGTCTTTTTAAGGCACAATTTGGGTGATGCAAATTTCCATTAATTTGTTTTTATATTAGAAGCCAACATTGATACCTTGTTTTTTTTTTTTTTGAATAATAGGAAAATACAAATAGCATCATTGGTCCATGAAGCTGGGTGTATTATTTGTTAATATGTTTTCTACTCTCCCCAATAGAACTGCCTTTCCGACTCATCATAAATAGGTAAAATTTGCATAAATTTTCCAATGGATATCTATTAGAGGATTATTAAAAGAGAATTATTGAAAAGTGGTAGATTTCTTTACTTCCATAGTTAAACTATAAGAGCTGTCATCTGGATCGCTAAACAGCAATTTGCTATTTACTTTAAATAGGCTTTCCCATAGCTGACTGCATTTCCAAACTCAAACTCAAAATTCTTCCCAAGATATCTGATTGGAACAGTAGATACACCTGTCCTTGTGAGTGACACCACTATTTTGTTGTCTGATCTTTTATGCATGTGTGAAGAAATTCTTTGTTTCTAGAATAAAGCACCTTCCTTGAATACAAGATAAATGATAATTCCCTTTGTTTCTTTTTTGACTTATTTGGTGTCATATCCTAACTCCTGGGTCAAACTCAGTTTGAAATAGAAATGGAATTCAGCAGCCCTATCTGTATTTAGTTTTATTTTTTTTTAAGAAAAGAAATAAAGTGATATCTTTGGTAAACATTGGTTAAATAATCCTCTTGGAATAAAAACTTTTCAATTAAGCTCAGGACTACATTATCTGGTGACAAGCTATGCTGTTATCCATTTCAAAACCTATTTAAAAGAAGATAGAAACACTGAGTAAAATTTACATTTAAAACTACCCATTTTTCTTTGTTAATTCTTTTTTTATTAGGCTTTCTTATTAAATGTACACAATATAGAGTTGAACAATCCTAGCATACAAACTACTTTAAGGACTCTATCTTGGCATTCTTTCACAGGTGAAATTCTCATTAAAGTCAGTGAAAGTTTTGCCTAAGCAAAGACTTCTCTGTCGAAGCATTTATTCAGTGTCTGCTGTGTACAAAGGAATACAAAAAAGATCCATGATATAGTTCAAGAGGAACTTGAAGAGTTGGAGAGGAAAAGAGGAAAAAAACAGAGGGAATAACAAATAATGGAAAACATACTTTCAAAGCAATGTATCAGTGATAAAAATTATTCTTTGAATGTCACTAGTATAAAAAATGCCCAGCTAAGGAAATTCCCTCTACCATTACAGGTTAATACCTTCCCTAAAATTTATAATATTATATGGTTAATGGATTAAGTCATTTGCCTGGAGGTTCAAGTCAGTCTAAATCAGAAGCAGGACTTGAAAACAGGTCTTCCAACCTTCAAATCCATTTGTCTATACAGTATAACATGTGGATCCTCTATGTTCTTTTTTTAATTAAAGCTTTTTATTTACAAAACTTATGCATGGGTAATTTTTCAACATTGACCCTTGCAAAATTTTCTGTTCCAAATTTTATCCTCCTTACCTCTACAACCTCCCCAAGATGGCAGGTAGTCCAATACATGTTCAATATGTTAAAATATATGTTAAATACAATATATGTATACATATTTTACAGTTATCTTGCAAGAAAAATCGGATAAAAAAAACCTGAGAAAGAAAACAAAAACATCAACAGAAAGTGTGAAAATGCTACGTTGTGGTTCACACTAAGTTCCCATTGTCCTCTCTCTGGGTGTAGATGGCTTTCTTCATCACTGAATAATTGGAACTGGTTTGAATCATCTCATTGTTGAAAAGAGCCATGTCCATCAGAATTGGTCATCATATAGTTTTGTTGTATAATGATGTCCTGGTCCTGCTCATTTCACTTAACATCAGTTCATATAAGTCTCTCCAAGCCTTTCTGTATTCATCCTGTTGGTCATTTCTTACAGAACAATAATATTCCATAATATTTATGTACCACAATTTATTCAGCCATTCTCCAATTGATGGACATCCATTCATTTTCCAATTTCTAGCCACTACAAAAAGGGCTGCCACAAACATTTTTGCACATGTGGGTTCCTTTCCCTCCTTTAAAATTTCTTTGAGATCCTCTATGTTCATAATAATAGCTAATATTTATGTAATGTTTTATTTAGGTCAACCCTGTGAAGTAGGTAGGAAGATAATTAACTAATCCTTTTATAATTTGAACAACTGAGGTTGAATATAAGGAATAAGACAATGAAGTCTGGCAAGAAAAATCTTGAGCCAAATCTTAAGACCACATCTACCAGGAAATACAAAGTAGCATGGAAAAAATAACCTGGAGAACCAAAATACAAAAAGTGTTATAAATTCAGAAAGGAATGTAGAATTAATTTTTGAAGAATTTATAAAGGAAGTGAGTTGAAAAAAAAATTTTAAAGAAATGGTATGAAACAGAAGAAAGAAAATCATAAATGTTAGAACAGAAGAAACCTCAGAAGTTATCTAGTCTGACCTTTTTGTTTTATAGATAAGGAAACTGAGTCCAGAGAAGTACAATTACTTTACTAAGGTCATGTAGCTAGCTAGTAAGTAACATCGAAGTTAAGATTTGAATCTAGATTCTCTGACTCTAAGTCCAGAACTCTTTTTTTTTTTTTTTTTTTTTTTTTTTTGACAATCAGGACTAAGTGACCTTGGGATTGCACAACTAGAAAGTGTCTGAAGTCTGATTTGAACTCAGGTCCTCATGACTCCAGGTCCTTGTGGAGGGCACCTATCCATCATGCCATCTACCTGCTCAGTCCAGAACTTTTTAAACCATATGAGGATGTGTTTCTAGATTGTCAGTGTACCTAGATACAAATTCCACCTTTGCCTCTTATACCTATGTGACATGAAACACTTAATTTCTCTGGCTTTCATCTATAAAATGCACTAACACTTTTAAGATATTAGTATCCCATTAGTGTCCCATTTTTCCACATCTCCTCCAACATTTATCATTATCTTTTCCTCACATCTTAGCCAATCTGAGTGGTGCCTCAGATTGTCTTAATTTGTATTTCTCTAATCAATAGTGATTTAGAGCTTTTTTATATGACCATAAAGGGTTTTAATTTCTTCATCTGAAAATTGTCTATTTATATCCTTTGACCATTTGTTAAAGAGGCCTTTTAAAAAAATACCAAGTCCCCTAATTCATTGTGGGTGGAGTTGTAAAATGATCCAACCATTTTGAATAGCAATTTGGAACTATGCCCAAAGGGCTATAAAACTGTGCAGACTCTTTGATCCAGAAGTGCCAATACTGAGTCTGCATCCCAAGAAAATTATAAAGGAGGGAAAAGGACCTATAAGTGCAAAAATGTTTGTAGTAGCTCTTTTTTGTGATGGCAAATAATTGGAAAATGAATAGATGCCCATCAATTGGGGAATGATTGAATAAGTTATGGTATCTGAAAGTAATGGAATATTATTGTTCTATTAAAAAACAATGAACAAGCTGATTTTAGAATGACTTGGAAAGATTTACATGAATTGATGCTGAGTGAAACAAGCAGGACCAGGAATACATTGTACCTAATAACAGCAAGATTGTGCGATGATCAACTATGAAAGACTTGATTTTTCAAAATGAAGGACAAACAACATTGGTTTATAAGAAGTGCAAGAACCAAGGAAACAAGCATTTATTAAATAGTTAAAATATGTGTAATGTAATGTGTAAGCAAAATATTTAAAAGACTATGTTAAGCACTTTACAATTAATATCTCATTTGATCTTCACAGCATCTTTAGATATTATTAGATTATCTTTAGAGTTGATAAAACTGAGGCATAAGTGATTGTCCAGGGTCACACAGCTGAGAGTGGATCTGAACTCAGACCTTCCGGATTCCTGGCCTAAAGTGCTTTATTCATGGAGTCACCTAATTGCCCCTTTGCTTTCAGTGTAGTGTAAACATTGACTTTCTTTCTGTTTTAAACAATACTGATTTTTTTTTATTACAATATGTCATAGCCTTCTAAATTCAAATGTTCAGTGATGGCAAATAAGGTGTTTTCTGTATATGCCTAAAAGGCATATAGGTGTTTTCAAAAACACCTATAAAAAATTTGATTATTGACTCTTGGAGAACTACGTAATATACACTTGGATATTCTTCATCTTCTAAAACTTCTGCATTACTTAAAATCTGTAATGTCAATAATATTCTTATATTTCTAATTAACTTAATTTCTAAAGCAGCTCAAGATTTCTCATGTACTTTAGAAAGTTTCTGTATTCTTTCTGCCTGAAGTTGTAGGAAGATATTTTATTTCTTCCTTTTAATAATCCTGTTTAGCTAAAGTCATCATCAGAGAAAACTTAAGACTTGGTATTTTTTGGCTTGCTTTTTATTTTTTAAATTGTTTTATTTTTTCTGGTTATGCATGTACATTAATTTTAATTATTATGTGTAATTGTAATATATAGTGCCTAACACAGTCCCCCACATATTTTAAGTGTTTCTTGAACTCCTTATAAACCAATGTTGTTTGTCCATTTTGAAGGATCAAATCCATAGTTTGATCATCACACAATCTTGCTATTATTCTGTACAATGTATTCCTGGTTTTACTTGTTTCATTCAGTATCAGTTCATGTAAATCTTTCCAAGCCATTCTAAAATCAACTTGTTCATCATTTTTATAGAACAATAATATTGCATTATTTTCAGATACCTGAGTCATTCCTGAGTTAATGGACATCTACTAATTTTCCAATTCTTTGCCACCACAAAAAGAGCTGCCACAAACATTTCTACACTCACTCATATGAAAAATTATTTTAAAAGATGGGGTGTGGGGAAAATAACTTCATGGGGGCATGATAGAGAAAGAAGTCCAGAGAGTCAGGAACAGAAATGGAAGAAGAATGAAAGATGGCTGGCTGGAGCTTAACCTCAAAATGGATATTTCAGGAGTGTTGTGCCACAGTTCCCTTTTATTATCCTGACTCAGTTTCCCTGAATTGTTCTGCCTCAGTTTCCCTGGTTGAAATCCCCCTTTTCTACTCATTAGAACTGAGATAATTAGGGCTGTGGAAATCTGGCATTCCAAAAGCTAAAACTCCAGATGTCCTATGTCAGATACTTAATTGGTATCCTCTAAGTCCAGACTTCCTGGCTTTAGTTGGACACCTCCTTAACTCTCAATTGGTTAGAATTTATGGTCCTACCCCCAACCTGTCAGAACCGGATTAATGGTCCACTCACCAGAGTTTGGACTCCATTCCCCACTCCTCACCTTTGTTTAGCTACCAGAACTTGGAGCTATGTGTATATAAAAATGTCATTGAGAACTCACATTTGCTGCTGGATGCTTTGACATCAGGCCTGGAAGCACCATACTCCCAGCACAATTTCTCTCTCTCAGAAATCCAAATAAAATATTAAAAATATTTTTGCCTCAGTTCCTCTGGCATTACAGGAGGATCTCATTAATATGAGAAAGAAGTGATGGGGCAAAGGGAAGCTCCAAGGTAAGAAGGCAGCTGAGGCATGGTCACAAAATCCTGAGACTCAAAAGTCCAGAACAAAAAGAATGAAGGGTAGTTGCCCTTGGTGTTCCCTCAAAATGAGGTTTCTGGAAGCATCTCATCAATGGGAGAAGCTGGTCTGAGAGATCTCTCAGGGTAAGGAGGCTGTAAACACAGAGGGAACTTCCAGTTCAGCTGGGACTGAGAAAGGCAAACCTGAGATTATTTCTGACTGGAACAAAATCCAGGGAATTTGAGTTCTGTAGTAAAAATAAATAAATAGATAGATAGATAGATAGATAGATAAAATACCAGAGTGGCTATAGACAGAGCACTTCTGAAACACAACCCCCATAGCCCAATGAGTTTGCTTCCTTGGGACCCAATAAAGTGAGTATTAGATTAGTTTATGGGATTGGGATGGGAGGATCAAGCAAAATGTGTAATTGGAGATGGTTGTTGGTAAATAATGAATAACAATAATCTGTAGTCAATATCAAAATTCTTATTTTTAATGACTACATTTGCAGTTAATATGGACTGGGAGGGGTGGGGAAGGAGAACCAGAGAGGACATTGAAGGAGAAATGAAGGGGAAGATCCATGTCTCCATTTTTGGAAGAGAAAATCCTATTGTCTTGGGGATGGAAATGGGAGTCATTTGATATAAGTGACTGAGAAAACCCTATGTTGGCTTGGTTCAGATAAGGAAGCCTAGTGCTGCTGAGGATTCATTTATTATTAAGTTCTTTCTTTGACCATATAAACGGTGCGTGTTAAGATATTCTTTCTTTACCTCCTCTCTGCTCATTGCATCTGTTAAAATTATTATGAGGTCTAATCTCTCAGCAATGATGGAGGGACAGGAAAAAATTAGTCAAGATAACTTTCCTGGATGTTTGTGATTTCCTCCATCACTTTGACCTTTCTTAGTATAAGCTGATTTGCAGGATGTGCTTAGTTTTTATTATCTCATTGGGACTATCATACGTGTTTATAGAGACACGAAGCCCTTTGTGGCATTTCTTTTTTTGCCATACTTTAACATTTTATCAATAGCATCTGGATAATCTTTGAGTTGTCTAATGATAATTAAATCATTTTAAATTGTACCAGAACCCTATTTTCCCTATCCACCATTTGGAACATATGTGAATGAATTGAATACCACTTGCTGCTTATTAGAGCTCTCCCCCATATATACTCTTTTTTTTTTTTTTTTTTTTTTTGCTCCCTCAACACTCACTTTCTCGAACTTGCTTTCTACACACAAACACACACACACACTATAGAAGACTAAAACAGCTCAGGGCTTGGATAAAGAACAATGCTGGGAGTACTTATACAAGATCGTCCTGCTTTGGTACTCTCATACCTGAGCCAAAATCTACCCAGCACCTCAGTGGCCATTCTTTCCTCTGACCTTTGTCATGCAAATGGACTAGATAAGGAGCTTTTAAGGTTTTTTTTGTTTTTGGTTTTTGGTTTTTGGTTTTTTTTTTTGGCTTTCATTTTTATTTGTTTTCAACTTGAATATGAGTATTTGAGCAAATTACTAATAATCTAAGAATTGACTGATATCTACGATGCCTTGCACACTTACTGAGTGTTTGTAGAACTGAATTAACAGAACTAAATTTATTTGCATCCATGGTTAAAGTTTCTGAACACATTTGACATACCTAAGAGTGTATCTTACACAGGAGCAAGCCCATTTCCTAGTAATGGGAATTTTTTTCCCCCAATGCTTTTCTTTGTGCAATAGGTTTAAAAAAAAAAAAATAAGTCAGTCCTACAGTATCCCAAAGAAAAATCTGTATGGAGTGGGATGTTTGGGTACTAGGGAAAATCCCACAGGGAAGAAAGCCCAGCTTCCAGACAATTTAAAAAGAAAGGGGGTGGAGGGAGGTGGTTTAAAAGCTTTTTTTTTTTTTTAAAGAAACAATTTAAACCCCGCTATACTTATCAATCAGTTATTTGATTTTTCTTTGTTATAAGGAATTTGTTAGCTACTTGTTTGTTCTTGGTCTTCACTGACAGCAAATTGTGCCTTAGGTTACTTATCTGAATACTTCAATTGATCTAAATTTCCTAATCTATGTGAATAGTTCCAATAATTGTAATTTCAATTTTTCCTTTTCCCTTGCCTCTCTCTTGCTGGCAGGTAGAAATATTAAGATTTCACAGAAATTTTTATAAAACTTTGGTAAAACCATATTCCATTAAAAAAAAGACAAGAAAGGAAATAATTATACATCTGAAGAAAAGAAAGAAGAGAAAGGTAAAGGAAGTTAGACACAACCAACTTCTAAAATGCTCAGAATATAGAATCTGCCCAGTGGCAATAAGGCATAAGTATATTGGTTGTACGCTCATGTAAATACTTATATATATAAACATATATGTTATTGTATGTAAATCTTTATTTTGGTAGAAAATATATTTAACATCTTAGAATGGCAATAACCCTGTACCAAAAAGTCTTTATTTCATAATTTTCAGGTATCACATCACATATATATTTGTTTCATGATATTAACAGATATGATTTCATTATCAGTAAAAAAAAAATTCCCTACAAAAACTGTGATGGTATTGTAAATTTGCTATGAAATGTCATTTTCTTTTCCTTTAAAAAGTTTAGTTAATTTAATCATCCTCTTTGGGCACCACTCAAGCTATAGAACCAAAAATGTGTGTAAAAAAATGTCTGTACTTTATTTTCTTAAATGAAATATACATACACATGTTAATTTTATAATATATGCAGATACCTAACATGTATGATCTTTATAAGTTTATTTAGCAAGAAACCAAATATGAAAAGGAAACAGAAATTGTCTTTCATGCATGTTCTACAGATCATTACTGACTGTTTACAAATCCTGCATGGAATGACTTTACACCAAAGGAGAGGGTAACATATCTTCATTGTTTATAAAAATGACAGCTCCTAATGGACCATATTAGTTTTAACACAAACTATTAAATCCCCTTCATTAAATTATTCTGTGTTCTATTTTGGAATCTCGTTAGCTCTGGGAAGTAGGTGCAAACTCCTAAGGAAACATGAGCACACATTGAGACTATTATAGATAATGTTTATTAAATAAGCCTCTGAGGATGTTTTTCTTGGGTTGCTCTCAAGCATTTTGAAAGAGTCATGTTCCATGTTTGAGGTCCCATGTTTCTTCCTCTTAAACTATGAGCAGCTGTAGCACATGACCTACTTCTGTAGAACCCTGTAATGATTTCCTTCCTTCAGTGGCTTCAGGAGTCCTTCTTCTGCCCTGTGAAAAAAAGGGACAAATATTTTAATCCAAGCAAAATGCTAAAGCAGGGATTGTTGGTTTCAGGGAAGAAACCCAATACAGCTATATCACTGAGTATAGGCCTCAAATTGGAACCATCTGGGCTTCAGAAGTTCTCTGAGTTCTTTGGGGAAGGCATAGATATTCTTGCCTAGGGCTGCAACTCATACACCTGCAGAAACGGCAGACATGTTAGCAGACTCACCCAGGAATGCAAGCTTTTTCACAGAGCAAAGAAGCAATGCCTTAGACTAGCAGAGGTTGATATGAATTTTAGTTAAAACTACTCATCACAGCAATTCTGAAAGTGATATGCATATACTTCTAATAATATTCTTAATAATCTTAGTGATCCTTTGGGAACACATAGTGTTCAAGTTAAGTAGAAATATAACAGATGACTATTCAATACCATTTTTTGGTAAGCATAAGGAGGGTAGTATAGTCTAGTTTGACATTAAAAAAGTTAATTTATGTTGTTGTCATCATAGAACATAAGATTGCATGAGTGGTGTAAAAGAATGTATGTACATTCTGGCATTCTTTTTAAAATGTCACTTTTTTCTCTCTAGGATATTTAAAAATTGCTGGCAAGTCTAACTTTTAATTAAATGGAAGTATTTTTTAAATGGTCCCCACTAAGTAAACCAAAGAAGACGGTACCCACTACAGAAAGGTAGTTAAAGACAAAGCAATCATTTAAATATCTACCATTACTATTGCAAATTGGATCTACTTCTACGTGTGTGGGAGTTTGAATCAACTCTTTTTTCAAATAATAATTACTTGAACCTTTTGCTTAATTATCAGGTCAAAGACTAGAAATCTTATCACTTGAATATTCTAATTAAAATCCACTCCAGAAAATAACATTATCTAGAAAGAAAATGGAAAATAAGGAGTAAATTGAAATGGTGTACATGTTGCTGGTGTTTAATAAAATACTCTTTAATAAAATACTCAAATCTTGGCATATGAGAAATATATAATTTTTAGTCTATCTCCAATTTTTTTTGTTTGTATTTTAGAATAAGAATTCTTAGCCTGGAGTCTATGTTGTGTTTCTCTGTTTGTTGTTGTTAATATATTTTCATAGCTGTATTTCAACAAAATTTGTTTCTTTTGTAATTCTATATATTTTGTTTCCTGTATTTACCAAAAGTATTGTGAGAAGATGTCATCAAACTGCCAGATGGTTACATAACATGCAAAATGATCCCAATATTGCTGCTGTACAAATCCCAATTAATCTGACCATTACAAAAATCCTGAGAGTGGGAATTTCTTACAGTTGTCAACACACAGGTTAAAGATGAATATGTTGATCAAAAAGTTAATCTGGGGATTGAGGGTTGCATTGAGGGAAAATATTGAGGTAGTGTTGAAATATGTATTAAAAGGGTAAATTTAGTCATTTAATTTCTAGTCTATCACTAATGGTAATTAACCACAGGAGGAAAAGAGCACATCCACTAGCTAGAGATGATCTATGTAGCATAAAACATATTTAATCTTCTGAAAGAATATGTAGTTCTTTTTTCCCAGAAAAAAAAAAGGACATTTAAATTTAATACCTGGACTCTTTTAATCCTCCCCTCTCAACTTTTTATTTTTACTTTAAAATATTTTTATACTGAAGTGTCAGAGCAAATTTATTAAATATTTTTCAAAGTATAGGAATACATATAAACATAATTATATCACATATATTATATGTATATATATATATATATACATAGCATATATGTATGTAACAAGACTTCCAAATATATTTTAAAGATAGCTCTCTGATTGTGTTGCATCTCAGTGTTGGAAAGTTTCTCACATGCAGACTTTGTCACAACCCAACTGTGAACAGTGAGGTAAAATTGTTTCAATTGGACTCACTTCTTTTCAGATCCAAATTTATATGTGTGAATCCAAATTTTTAACCAAATCTTTGTTCTCTTTCTCTCAAGAAATTTTCACGCTCCTGCCCACGTAACCAGCTGCACATAGCTAACTCTTCCCACCCCGCAAGCCTGACAGTCTCCACCACTGTTTCGGCAACAGGATGAGACTTAATGAAGCTCAGCACACTTCCTACTAAGCTTCCTGTGGAAAACCAGTCATATGAGACTGGGAAATGCATTGCTACAATATGGTCTGGCTTCCTCAGCCAGGAGCCAACTAAAAATTAAGTCGATAACACAGCATGGGGGCAGGGTAGCAGTTTCTCAGTGTAGTTGAGGAACAATATATTGTTATCTAAAAACTAAAGTTAAGTCTTTTCCTTCAAAAAGACAAGGTTTGTTTGTCGACATGAATCCCTGAGAAAAATCTCCACAAATAATATCAGTGGAACTCCATGGAAAGAGAGCCTTATTTATAATACTGAATAATTTAATGAATGAGTTAGAAGTTCTGAAAAACTCATAACTTATTTTATGAAATAGAGAAATTCCTTTAGTCCTTCTTTATTGGCCTTATCCAGTGCTTATAGTAATGAATATTGTTGGGTTTTTTTTTTAAAGAAAAAAAATGTTTGCATACTTCTGAAATGACAGTTTGTAGATCAGTATTCACAATGGACAGGACTTAATAAATTAATTGTTTTAAAAGTATTTAAGAGAGAAAAAAAAAAGATCCTGATGGATCCATCTATCAATTTGCTTTTGTCTATTGCTCAAAAACAACTTTGGTTGTTCTGAAAAATGGGGAGTGAATCAGACTGATTCATGATTTGAGAAAGTACCTCTCTTGATTAGGAGGGGGGGGAAAATCCTGCCAAAATGGTCAGGAGGTGATGAAGATTGACTTCCCAGTCCTTTGCTGCCAAATCTTAACTGCCTGAAAACTTACAGAAATGCTTGATTAAAACTAGAATAAAAATCTTCAGTTGCCTTCAGCAAACCACAGCACAAGGGTGGGAAAAACAGTGCCAGGTTGCAGTTTAAGTATAGTACTTGGCACCTGCTGAAAGCACAGCTCCCTTCCTGTTTAATAATTAATTCAACTTTAAAGCCCCCAAGGATCTGGACTCAGCACCAGCTTCAGAAAGCATTACAGAAACAAAATGCTTCCAGAACTGCAAAAGGAAGAGAGGGAGAGGGAAAGTGAGAGAAAAGGAATAGGGGGAAGGGAGGGAGGGAGGGAGGGGGGAGGGAGGGAGGGAGGGAGAGAGAGAGAGAGAGAGAGAGAGAGAGAGAGAGAGAGAGAGAGAGAGAGAGAGAGAGAGAGAGAGAGAGAGAGAATAGCATTTTGAGAAACATCACACAGGGCAGAGAAGTGGCGGGAATGGAAATGGGAAATGTAAAGAACTAGGAGATGGAGAAATTTTCAACAATAAATATACCAAAAAGCAAGGTTATTCACGGCCACTGGCACCAAGACTGCATGCTGCACTTCCAGCCAGAAGTCATACATTTGGGAAAAAGGCTTGTTACCCTTAGGCTAGTAGAGACCAAGAGGGTAATGTGCTCAGTCTCTGGAAAAGGAGAAATCTAGCCTTGCTGTTCATTAGTATCCCCTGCTCATTAGTCAAAGAATCACACTAGAAATGGGATCAAAGGTAGCCATCCCTTCTCACTAACACTTTCCTTCCTCTACCCCTCTATTCCTCCCCACTCCAACCCTATTCTTCTCGTGCTAGAGAAAATGTCAGAAAGATTCCCTGGCAGTAAGGGCCAGAAGTAAGAAAAAATGGGAAGAACAACACAAAGCTGAGAGGAAAAGGAAAGAAAGTAAAATACTAAATTTAAGCCTAGAAACCAAGCAAGTTGCTTGAGTCTGAATATGCTATCATTAAACAGTACTATACAACTGAAGCCAGGTACATGCAAAGAGGAGTTAAGAATCCAGTGAAGTCACTGGATTGTGCTTTTTTAAAATTTACATAATAAATCTCATGCTCTCTGCTAGTAAGGAACTGCAGGCAAATCACAAGAAACAGCACATTATGGAAGCTCAAAACAGGCAGAAACCATTAAGCGAACATCAAATCTACTTTTCTTGCATGAGGAATGAAGAATATTACCGGAAAAAGATGTATGTGTAATCACCTTCAGCCATTTGACTTGGACACTTAATCTTATACTTAAACTACATGGGTTATTATTATTATTATTATTATTATTATTATTATTATTATTATTATTATTATTTTATTTTATATTTTGCTGAGGCAATTGTGGCTAAGTGACTTGCCCAGAATCACACCGTTAGGACATGTTAAGTGTCTAAGACCAGATTTGAACTCAGGTCTTCCTGACTTCAAGACTGGTGCTCTATCCACTGCACTACCTAGCTGCCCCTACATGAGCTATTCTTATGGATACTAGCAAACCTTCGAACATAAATGCATTTTTAAAATATGGCATGTAACATAAATTGATGGATTAATTAAATGAAGGAAAAAACTAGGCAATCCAATAAAAGATGAACTGTGTTTACTTTCTTCTTATTAGGATAAAGGAGAAGAAACATGAATTTCATACATACATACACAATCCTCTGGGATATAATGAGACATTTTGGATAACAACATTCATATTAAATTGTTGAGCTGAATGACTAATTATACTAAGAATTTTTTCTAAGCCTTTTAAAAAAATTTTCAGAACATAAAATATTTAAAAAGCAAAATGTTTTTCAAAATTAGCATAAATTATTAATGCTTTACTTGCATATCAAAACTTCTTTAAAGGAAATTTGATAGAATTATAAGGAACTATATTTGTATTTATAGGAAATATGCTAAAATATTTTGTCCCCCCACTAAAATGATGGTGTTCTGCACCCGTTTTTTTCACTAACAATGCACAAATTAAGCTATTCATCTCTATTAATACTAATAAAGTACATAGAGCTGTATATTTAAAGTTTTGAAATTTAAGGCCAATTTGGACAATTTTCAAAGTTGGAAGAATGATTTTCTTTATATACGAAAATGTGGCAGCTAAGAGGGTGCAGTGGATAAAATACTGAAACTGGAATCAGGAAGACTCATCTTACTAGCTGTATGAGCAAATCACTTAACCCTGTTAGCTTTAGTTCTTTATCTATAAAAATGAGAAGGTAATGTCAAATCTTTCCAGTATGTTTGCTAAAAAACATCCCAAAATGAGAATACAAAGAGTCTAAAGGCAAAGAACTACATATGTGAAAATGTTGACATTTCATGTTTTGCTTTATTTATTAAACTTCAGTATCAAACTTACATGACTGACTTTGTGGTTCAAGTCTCAAAGTAAGTTTTCCTGATCATTGATATAGCATATCTTTGAGTATTTGGGAATCCCTTATGCTATGTTAAAGAAGAAATTATAGTTTGGTCTTAAGCCTGCCTTCATTCTGCAGCCTTCCCTGATTGCACTTGACTTGGATCACTTTATGTTGTCTTTTTTTTTTTTTCTGTGAAGACACATGTACTAATTAATACCAAGCACATATATCTTACTTTCACCCTAAATAATGCAAATATATCTTGATTGGAAGTTGACACTTAAAGGGGTCCTTGCTATTTAAAGGACCCCTATGGAAAATCCTTTTGTAAAACCACAAATCCTTTGGTAATGAAAATCATCATCTACTAGTTTATGTATTTGTACCTATCTCCTAGAGTTGTTTTGAGACTCAGAAAAAATAATGTTTATAAAAACACTTTGTAAACTTTAAAATACTATGTAAATGTCTAGGATCCTAGACGGAAAGTTAGAAAAGTGTTGAGTCCAGACAGTCCAATTCTCTCGTTTTGCAGATGTAGAAACTGACACTCAGAGAAAAGTTAAATTGCTTGTCCAAAGTCACACAGGGAGTAAGCATCAGAAGCAGGATTATCATTATTAAAGTCAGATTATCACAGGAGGTAGCACGGGGTAGCATAAAGAGGACCAAACTAGGAGTTAGGATGCATGTTCTAGGCTTACTGCCCACACTTATTGTGTGACCTGAGGTGCAAAATAAGGGGAAAGGGAGGAACAGCTCTCTCCAAAGTCCTATTTATAAGTATGGCATACTGACTGCTTTGCATATAACCCTCACCTACTAAATACTGGCTAAGAATCTATTACCCTATCTCATGATTAATAACTGTTCAGATTGGCATATTACTGCCAAGATTTAGTGAACTGGGGAGAGGGGGAGAGTGTTAAGAATTCCATAAGTGGCAATACACCCAAAAATAAAAGGAAAAAGCCATTGCATTGATGTGGTAATTAAAAGCATATCACAACAGTAATAATTCTTAAAAACATTCCTCCAGAATGCATAGAAGATCATGGAATAATTGACTCGGAGCAAAAGATGAGGTCAGAGAAAACTGAGAAAATAAAATTCAGACTTGATTGCCCAAACACTCATATTGTGACTTTGATCTTTGTCCTGAACTAAAGACAGTTGGATCTCATAGCCAAGTAGAAATAAAGAGAAGGCCCTAGAGACCTTAGTTAAAAATCAAACAAAATTGAAGAATGTCACAAGCAAAAATGAACAGTAACACCATGAACTCAATGAATATGATTTGGCTGGATCATTTAAGTTCTAAAATAAAAATGAAACATCATAGATGCAAAACCTTGATAACCTAAGCCAACTCAAGCATTCATGGGTTCAATTTGATCTTGGCTGGGAAGGAAGCTGGCAAGTCTCACCAAGGCACCAGGAGTACTTCACATCAAGGCATATGCCTCAACACTTAAAGTTGGATCTAGAAAGTCCCTAATTGCCTCTGACAGTTTTTCAAAATATAATTTCATAGAAAAATAGGTAAAAACCTCTGCAACCTCTCAAAGTATTAATTTTTCCTTAATTTTAAAAGAAATATAAATAACCTTTTGGCCATTGCCAGCATCTTCTAGTGATTTACAAAAATGACTAATACAAAATGAAATAGGAGATGAATAATTGCTGGGTATTTTCTAAGTTCATTCTCAAACATGGACTTCTCTTCTTGACTGGGTCTATGTGACTCTGTAAGAAGAGTGATATTATAAATGAGTATGGGTACAGTAAAGAAGGATGCCCTGGAATTATTTCTATCGCAATACTGATTCAACATGCTGTGGGTATTGCGGTAAACAGAAAGCACATGAAACATTTTAAGAACATAGATAGCCTTCTAAGTCTGAAAAGAAAGTGAAAAAATCTGAAAAGCTCCTGGATTCTGCTTCTCTGCCAAATTTTTTTTTTGGTGAGTTGTCATTCTAACCTATTCTAAATTGACAATGTCTTCAGATAAAAGCCAGATTTTTATATCCAGTCTGTAATATAGTAGGGCTAATTATTTACACAACTCCATTAAAATATTTCTTCCAATAAAGATAAAGTTTAATCTTTCTCTTTTCTAAGTTTTATCTTCCTTAATTTTGCCCTGTTTTAAAAATGTTTTCTGAATCAGCTGAGAGCATCAGCACAAGGATTGTTCTTGAGCTTGGAACAATTTTATTAAACATTGGGTTAACATGTCATTTGTACACGAAGCTTTGGCTGAAAATTAAAAAAAAAAGATTGGGTATTGGTTGCTAATTCTACTTCAGGGTGACTTCTCTTCAAGGGCAATTAAATAGCATCCCCGGTCTGTTAAGTTTAGTGGCAGCTTCTCTTGTAGGCAGCAACATGTCCTCAAGGACAACTTCAGTTTAAAGGATGCTGTTCTTTTACATTACTAAACTGAGTGTGCCTTTTACTCCAGACTAGCTTTTACTTGAATTGATATGGGTGAGTGTATATATATTCTCTGACCTTTCTTCTTTAAGAATTAAGTTTTGCATTACCAGGTAAATGCCTCTTGAGCAAAATTTTCATGGAGCAGTAGTGACATCCTGTGGTCATTCTTGTTTAAGGCAGCTTCATTTCTCTCAGGCCATTTTCAGGGAATAGAGAAGCAAAAAAATATATACCATTGTTTGTTTTGCAGATCAAAAAAGAATTTTTAAAAATTCTTTGGCACATGATTATTTTAATAGCATAGAAGATTTCTTCTTTTTTCCCAAAGTGATTATGGGACAAAGCAATATCCCTTTTTTTCTTTGAAACACGATTTTGTCAAGTCAAAATATGGAAAGAATGCCATGATATTCAAATGATGCTGCGTGATAGTACCTGATTCTTGCCATCTGCTCTTTTAAGTTTCTCTGTAGTTTGGCTCAACTTGTGGCACTTGCTGGAGAAGAGGAAAGCTTACATTCTGGAAAGGGAAAAAAAGCACAGCATGCTTTAAAAGGAAAAACAGTGGGCATTTTGGCATTTTTACCCAGCAGATAATGTACCCATGACACTCAATTGAAGTCACTTAGTTGTAAATACGATGCTACAGTTGACAGTTTCCATTGGTAAAATTCTGAAAAGTCCACAATGAATAGACAAAAAGAAACGAAACTTGAGGAGCAAAGCCAATCACCAGAGTAGCCTACAAAGGGGCTTCATAAAAACATTTGTCAGGAGTTCAGAATCATAACTCAGCTCAACACACATGGTACCATGAGCAACCTTCTCTGTTTTAAACAGTAGAGAGCAGGCATTGGAGTTTATGTTGTTCTTCTGTTTATTAAAAACGGATGGGAGCACTTGACAGAAAAATCAAACTTCTGGTCATGGCTCATTAATCTCTGTTGTATCTGTCAAATATATGTGTCTAGAGTTTCAACAAGGCTCTAGAAGTGAGATTACTGCTGTGCTTTGGTATTTTCTCTAATTTTGAATGGGAAAGGATGCTGCCAATCACCTAATAGGAGAGAAGTATATAGGATCTTTGTGCCAGTTGTATATGAATCTATTTTAAAACAAAATTAGTGACATTTTATTACTATTTAGACTATATCCTTCTTCACGAAAGGCAGCAGTCCTAAAGTGAATATAGAATAAAATTTAAGATTACATGCACTTTACAGAGGGAAAACATAATTGTAGAAACAGTTCGTAGGCATATTGCTTTTTTCCATATTATTCAAGCTCAGGAGGACTTGAAGGTGGGGATGCATGGCAAGAAAATTTGGGGAATCATAGTGAGATCATAGCCTTTGGATCTTGAAAAAACTTTAGAAGGCTTTCCAGTCCAATCCCCTTATTTTAGAAATAAGGAATCTGAGACCCAGAGAGCAACTTGCTCAAGGTCACCCTAGTAGCAAGTGGATAACAGAAGTGGGTTTTGAATACAGTTTCTCTAACTCAAAATTCAGTGCTTTCCATATACCAAGGTTCCTTATGCAAGATCTGAATTAGAAATTTAGCATTTCAACTTATGCTATTGGTTGGAGTCATATTTTCATATGTTAATTCAATTCAATAGGAATTTAAATATCTATTATACAGAGCAATGGAAAAGATTTTAAAAGATAATAATAGCAAGCATTTATATAGCACTTTAAGGTTTGCAAATACTTTATAAATGACAAAAAAAATATTATTTCATTTGATTGTCAGAATACCATTGTGAGGTAGGTGCTATTATTATAACTATTATAAACATGAGGCAACTGAAGTATTTAGAGGTTAAGTGACCTGCCCAGGTTTTATGGTGTGTTTGAGGCATGAACTCAGATTTTCCTAAGTCCAAGTCCAACTCTCATACACTGTTTCACCTAGCTGATATAGTTGGGAGTATATAAAATATACACATATAACCATAATGGAAAAAAAATTTTAAAGGATATAGAAGTTCAATTAAACTGAGAGGGTCTAAATGAGGTCTGGAAGATAGCTAGGTTTCTTAGTGGGTATAGCATTAGGCCTGGAGTGAGGAAGGCCTGAGTTCAAATGAGCCTTAGACCCTCTGTTTAACTTTGCCCACTAGACAAGGAACTAGCAAATCACTCCAGTATCTTTGGTAAGAAAATTCCTTGGACAGTATTGGCATCCATAGGGTCACGAAGTTGGACATTACTAAGTGACTGAACAACAACAAAATCAGGTCAGAGGAAGGGATGATGATATATGATTATGATAATCAAAGAAGCTTCCATAGAGCATGTGATTCATAAACTGGGTCTTGGAGTATTTTAACAGCCAAAACTGTAGAAAAGAGCAAAAGGGTATGAGTAAAAAACCCATATCATGCAGAATATGGGTACGGGGAAGAAGGGAGTAGTGTGAAAGTAGTCTAATTTGGATGGAGCATAAAAGATTTGATGGGAAATAGTATGTAGAGATCCTTTAATACCCAACTAAGGATTTTAGACTTTGTTTAATAGGAAGAAGGAAAGAAATAAGCATTTAGTAATCACATGTTATGTGTCAAGTACTGTGTTAAGTCCATTGCAAATATTATCTCATTGGATTTTCTCAACAATCCTGGTAACTATCTTTTCCTGTTTTAAAGATGAGGTAACTGAGACAAACACTGGTTAACTAACTTTCCCAGAGTCACACAGCTAGCAAATGTCTCAAGTCAAATTTGAACTCAGGTGTCTCAAATTCCAGGCTCAACCTAAGCTATCCAAATAGGTAAGTAATAAAGAGCCATTTAAAGATTTTAAGTGGTGGTGGAAATCTGATTTATGAATATGATCCAATAATTCCCTTGCACTGAGCTCTAACATTTCATTAAGTAAGCTCTAAAACCAAACAGAAAAGCTGAATTCAGTTTGGTGCAGAAATATAGATGGAGTACCCTCATTTACATAGGGGCTGAATTTAAAAGAAAGGACTATGGATGATGCTTTTTCTAATATGGTCACTTTTATGTTAAGTAGATGGATAAATAGACAAATAAATAGAGAGACAGAGACAGACAGAAAGACAGACAAACAGACAGAGAGACACCCAGAGATAGAGAGACAGAGAAAGAGAGAGATGAATGTGTGTGTGTGTGTGTGTGTGTGTGTGTGTGTGTGTGTTTCCTTTGTCTAAATTTCTTGGCCAAAGGAGATTTTGAAATGAAGCTATCATAACTGACCAGGCTTGACCTCAGAGAAGTTTGGGTCACACATAGGAAGTATAGTACTTTTTCCCTTATAGGTTCCTTATTTGTCCACACAGTTGGACAAATCAGTTGGAAATTTCTTTTGCAAAAGACAGAGGGTTTAAATAGGCCTGTTTTGAATGCCTTTCTCCTGTAGTCTCATTGGGCTGTTTTCTTCAAAAAGCATGAGAATTTTTCTCATCTCCTAAATAGGCTAAGTCAAATTCAGGACCCTAAAAAACCCCTTTTTATAAAATGGGAGGAGAGTGCTGTAGAACTCTATTAGATTTCAAACATTTTTTTTTAACAAGACCACAATATTTTCACCACTACTAACTGTATCTACTCATAGAAATGATGCATCTGAGAGTTAAGAGCAGTGGTATTCTAAAGAAGGGTCACTACTGTGAGCCATATTTTCAATTAAAAAAAAAAAATGTTTCTTATTTGTCCACAACCCGATTTCTTTTAGGCTTGACTTAATTTGCATGATTGAGTTAATCCATGTGTGAAATGCAGTAGGGGGAGACTTGATTGAATGGGTGGCCAGAAAGCAGTGTTATTAGAACATAAAGAGATTAAGATATGCACTGCTTCCATTTTCAGTAGCCACCTACAGTAACAAACAGATAAAAGAATCAAATTGATCACTGCAGCAGGAAGAGAATACACAAGCTAAGCAAACTGTGTACCTTCTTCAGAGAAAATGTATTTTTAAAAGCATTTATTTCTCATTAAAATTTTTCCTAGTCTTTACTCTTGATTTGTGCAGGACAGGAAGACTTTTTCCAAAAGATATCCAATAACTCCTGCCTTGCCCTCCTTGTTAGTGGAATAAGTCCAAAACTACATTTAGATACACCATTCATGCTCATTCTGATACTTATCTTTACCAAAAGAGAAAGTCATTCTTTATTTTTTACACTATTTTCTGATTGCATGGCTCTTCTTCATCAGCACTCAGAACTCCCTGAAGTCAAAAATCACATATATTATGTGCCTACATCACTGCTAAAGTTTCCATAAGATTATAGGATTTTAGAGTTGAAGGGGATCTTGTAAACCATTTTGTACATAAGAAAACCATTCCATTAACTAAGTGACTTGCCTAAGATCACACTGGTAATAAATGGTAAAAATCAAAATTTGAACTCATGTATTCTGACACCAAATTCAATGTTCAATGATGGCTAGATTTCTATGAAAGTTATTCCATTACAAGATGGCATATAAAAGTTTTACTGTATGATACCTATGAGATAGATATGAAGTGGTGGTGTGAACCTGTGCTGAAATGAAAGCTGAGAACTACCCATTGACTCAATGACACAGAGAGCACAGAACTAGAAAAAAAAAAATTTAGTTAGGAAAGGGTCAAGAAAAGAGAAAAAGAAGTAACATGGAGAGGACAAAACTTGGAAATTTGGAAATCAAAAAAGAAGATTATATAAATAATAAAAATAAGGACCAGAGCCCTACAAAGTATATCAGACAGACAAAAAAATCCATAAGGCAAAAAAGAATGCCTAATTTACACTGAGGGCCCATTTGGGACCATACATAGAATAGGATTTCCTAAATAAAGGGGTCAAGAAAATTGGACTCAATTTGAAGCTCTACACCATAAAAATCTCAGTAATAGTCAAGTTGGCTTTCTTTGTTTCTCTGTGTACTAGACTTTTAAGGAGGGGGCTGTAAAAATCACGTATTAAAAAGTCCAGAGATAGAAGAGGCAAGAGCACCCCCTTGTGGACTTCCACTTGGTATCAGCAATTGAAACAAGGGACCCAAGAATTCTGAGGAGGGAAATCACCAGAGGCTGTAAATAGTGACCACAGGCTTCTCTTTCACAGGACAAAAAGTTGCTTAATAGTACTAAAACAGCTACTAAATATGGTCATAACATCACATCAAGATACTTCAATCAAAGCTCCCGTTACTTCTGGTTGATCCATTTCTGCTTCTATTAGGACATCTAAATACTTGTAGAGTACTAGAGTTGGAAAGGCACTTAGAGGTCCTGTAGTCCAACATTTGGAAATACTTAACATTGCTAATAACTTCTCCAGGACAAACAAAAAAAAACTACATTGATGCATACTACGACTGAGCCTCCAGTCAGTTGGATAATGGCAATAATTTAAAAAACAAAAAAACTAAAGCGATTCAGTAGTGGAATGGGTGAGATAAGGAGGTAGAGTATAGGAGGAGTAGAAGAGAATCTTTCCCTCCTTACTCCTCAATTCTCCACCACTGATGGATGGCTTTCCAAAGCTGTTAATTGGAAGAGTTCTGCCTACTTTTGCAGTGGGACATTTCTATAGTTAATGTTACTAGAAGTCAACATTGTTTATGCATTGGGAGGAAGAAGCTCCCAGGAGAAGATCTGAGAAGTGGCAGTACGATAGACATAACCTCTATGATTTCAATATTATTCAGCTTTTAGTGTTTGCTGGGGATTGGCCATCCCTAAGCCAGTGACATTTGGCATCAGGATCTGTAAAATGTCTGTTACAGATACTATGGCATCCCTTGTAAAGGTGCCATGGTATGAGGGAGAGAAACCTATTCAGCAATAAAATCAATCAACAAATATTTACCTAGCATCTACCCATTACACTATGATTTTATTCTCAAAGGCCAAGTCCACATATTCCAATCTCCTTTTTTGGATTTTAATTATCTGATTCTTCTATATAATCTAAACTCACCAGATAATTCCAAATTCAGTTTTGATTTGTACGCTATTCAGTAAGAATCATACATCTCTTGGTCAATGAGAACAACCTGTTCCTCAGTTTAATTTCATTCAGCTTCAGGAAAATTCTCTAAAATTATCCTCTCTTTAAGACTGACAAATATACTTGTGTACATATCTGAAATGTTAAGATACAGGTTCTAACATTCTCCCAGAAATACTATTTATTAGTTCAAAACTTTCTTCTGAGATATCACTTTTACATGATAAAGAAACATATGTTATTAGATTTCCAGATATAAAGTCATGGTGGCAGTGGCAAAATGATAGGGCACAAATCATTTGAGATCTAGAAAAAGTCAGTAGATGTTGATGTCCATTTTTATGGCAAATATAACATTTTCTTTCCTTTCCAGTTTCAGGTTTGGGACTTAATGCATTTTTTAAAATGTGTATTAAATTAGATAGTATAAGTCACCCTTAATGACTCTTTAAAGGATGGAAAATGCATGGAGATGAAAAGAGAAGGGGAGAAGAGAAAGACCAATATCTATGTATAATCAGTATTAGGGACATAGAAGACAGACTTAAAAAAATTGTGAGAAGCAGATGCAAGGCTAGAGAAATTGTTTTTAAATTCAACATGAACTTTTAAAAATATGCTTTTTCTTTATATATTTTTCCATATATATTTTACTTCCAATAAAAAGTTATTCCTTCTACATATATTACAGATAGGCACAAAAATATTAAAATTTTGGAGATTTTTGCCAAAGTTGCCACAGACAACACATGAAGGCCAACAGATGTTACAAAAAAAAGTTTAGAAACTCAGAAATGCATTAAACACATGTATGGCATTGTATATTATCAAACCAAATTTTACAATAAAATGCTGTATACACGCTATAAAAGAAAAAGAAAAAATTCAGACTTCTCTGATAATGAAGGGAGAGTCAAAAAATTTTCCATAGATGTTCCAGATTGTGGAGGGCACCATGCCACTAGCCCTATAATGTGGAGTGGGATAGCCTACTAAGATGAAAGAGTTGACACTGCTTATATAGAGACCGAACCCCTCAATTCTTTTCTGTTAATAATCAGAGTATATAAAGGAAAACTGAAGGCAATGGTAAGGTGCAGAAGAGATGCTGGATCAGGAAATATCTGGTCTCACCAGCAGAGAACTATGGGCCATTTGAGTATGACCTCTATAACTTAGCAATTTAGCATACTTCCTAGCACATAGTAGGTGCTTACTAATGAATGTTATTATTGACTACTACTATTGGCCACAACTGGAAAGTAATATTTCCAGAGCAATCATCAAAGGGCTGTATGAACATGGATCAGCCATCCAGAGGATGGTATAAAATCAATTAGAACTCAATTTGAAATTGTTTTTTAATTTTAAAATTTTTTTTTGATGAGGCAATTGGGGTTAAGTGACTTGCCCAGAGTCACCCAGCTAGGAAGTAGTGTCTGAGGCCAGATTTGAATTCAGGTCCTCCTGAGCCACCTAGCTTGGGCACCCCCAAACTGAACTTGTAAGCAGTTTTGAGGTATGCAAAAAATATCAAAAAGTTGGATCTATTTTTTGGCTTTTCTTTTTTAATTGTTTGGTATTTTATGACCAGTGCACTTGCAATTGGAGAAGTATATCCAATAGGGGCTATTTCTCAGATTTACAGGTAGAAGCTTGTGCCAAGAAAGAAATGGGATATCTTCCACTGAAAGGTAATTGGAATCCTTGATGATACAGGAATAAGGATTATAATTATTATGTTTTATTAACTGTCTTTAAAGAAACAAATCCCTGGATTTACCATTTAAGTATTCTCAGTAAAGAGTTCAGCTGGAAAATTTGGCAACAGTTACTTTTTTTGGCTTCTATTTCTATATTTTCCTCAAAGCTTCTATTGCATGGTCTTTTTCAACCTGTTAAACATAAAACTGAGTTTGGCAGTGGCTAAGATTTTAGCTGATACCAACTGCAATGAGCTGCAATGCTTTTTTATCATTACAAAACTATTGATTTTATAGCTCAATTAATACCAAGTCCTGTTGTATGCAGACTCCAGAATATGGAACTATATGTGGAGAATAGATTAAGTGAAGCCAAAATCTCAATAAGTCTCACTTTTGTCAGCTCCTCTTAATAGCTCTCCTATACCTTGCTGAGATTTTAAAAATAAAATTGACATTAGATGCCAAGAATATTCAGCATCCCAAAACGCATTCATTTTTTTAAATGCTTTGAGTTTAATGAGCTAGTGTTATTGTACTGCTATCTTAATATAGAACTTTTTAATATGAGAAATTTTCTGTATCAAAGGAATATAAATCTGTCTTCAAGTTCATTGAACAAAGTGAAATTTAAATTACTAAGAAATGTAAAAACTCAGTTATTTGCATCATCAGAATATATTGAGATGTAGTTGTCCTGAGGTCCTTATCTGACAAAGTTGATTTATACACACACACACACACACACACACACACACACACACACACACACACACATGTGTGTGTGTGTGTACCTTATACAAAAACAGGATTTATTTTCATTATTATAATAACATAAGTGTCAAAAAGTAAGTATTTTACATTTATATTTCTCATATTATTTACAAAGTATTTTTGCAGACTCTCTGTACTTTCTCCTTGTCCTACTCTATATTATTACTGTGTAGCTTCTATGAAATAGCTAAATATAAATTGTAAGGGGTACACAAATCACACTGTGAAATGATGCAGCCTTAAGTAATAAATTAATAAACAAATATTGATTAAGTACCTAATATGTGCGAAGCACTGTGTGAGAAGACAAAAAATTAGTAGGGCAGGTGCCAGAAAAACTAAAGGGAGGAAGTGGAAGAATTCCAGGAGTGTCTCTGTAGAGGCAGCAACCACAAACAAAAGGACAAACGTTGTATGTGTACTAATATTATATATGTGCAAATTCATCTTTTCCCTACACTTTGACTTTGTAGATGTGGCTCTCACTCTTCAAACATATTTTTACACATACATACATCCCACAGATGACTCTGGTTGATATTTGGGCTACTAACATTTGGCCTGATATTGAGAATCTAAAAGTTTAATAGCTAGAGAATACAAGATGTGGAATGGTTCTTCATTTAGCCATTATGAATTTGCTTTCTGTAGATCATGCTCCCAGGAGTGAAATAACTATCCTAACCAACTATATCATTTTTCTGTGGGTATTTAGGAAAATAGGTATTTCTCTTAGGAGGCTTTGGTTATTGTCTTCATTCTCTCTTAGATGTGTGACTTCAGCAAGTTTGTCTTTTGTCTGTATCAAATCTAACCTTCTATGATTCTCTAGTCAGAAGAGCACTGAAGCTGAGTAACACATAGGCAGCCAGTTGCTAACTATATGACTTCCTGTATGACTATGGAAGGAGACAAACATTTTACTCACCCCTTATAGATTTGCTATCCCTCTTCACACAGCAATTGTTCATCTCATGGCATCCCCTTGCTCCCTGTCCCCTCAGCTAATATTTTACTGAAAAAATTGAGGTCATCCATTAAGCACATTCTTTTCTCCCTTCCTAAACTCCTAAACTTGATATGTCCAAAAAAAAACCCTTATTTTTCCCACCAAACTCTTTCCTACACTGAATTTTGTTTATAACTGCAAAAGACATCAACATCCTTCCAGTCACTCAGCTCCCAACCACATAGGTTTCCAATCTCAACTGTCAATTCCTCCCTCTCATTAATTCCACAACTTCTTGTTTTTACCTTTAAAACTATACATTTTATTTCTATTCCTATGCATCTCCTTCCCTAGCCACCATTCTAGTTCTGTATCTATCTCCAGCTCTTACCTGGATTCTTACAAGTACTTTCTAATCGATATCTCTGCCTCTTCTTTCCCCATTTCAATCTCAGCTGCATAGATCTGATCATTTCAAATAATTAGTGATCAAACTCCAGTTGCTAACTTTTACCTCCAGGATCATGTCTCAAATCCTCTGCTTGGTATTTAAATCTCATCATAACCTGTTCTTAAGTTTCCAGATTGTTGATATTCACCTGTTCCTCTTACATCCCTTATCTCCTATTTCCTTGCCTTGTGCTAGAAGTTCCCAAGAATGTTCTCCCTCCTCACCTTTCGATTCCCTACTTTTATTCAAGACATCTCAAATCCCACCTTCTACAGGAAATGTTTCCAGTTTCTCCTAGTTGATAGTGTCCTCTCTTCTGAGATTATCTTTTAGCTACTCAATGTATGTCTTGTATAAATCTAACATGCTGTTTTTCTCATTCAAATTGTGAACTCCTGGGGGCAACTAAATGATACAGTGGATAGAACACCAGCCCTGAAGTCAAGAGGACCTGAATTCAAATCTAGGTCTCAGAGACTTAACACTTCCTAGCTGGGAAGTCACTTAACTCCAACTGCCTCAGCAAAAAAAAACAAAATTGTGAACTCCTTAAGGTCTTTTGCCTGTGTGTCCTCAAAATTTAATACACTGCTCAGAACATAATGAATTCTTATTGACTGAACCAAATGAAGCGTCAGAAATAGAGTAGAATCCAGAGATGCCATGCAGAAAATCCTTGTTTTGATTTAGGTCCCCATAACTTCTTCTGTACTAGTGAAATTATTTTCTATTTGTTCTCTCTAGTACCAGTCTGTCTTCTTTTCAAGTCACCCTTCACATAACTGCCAACATAATATTCCTAAAAAACACTCCTGATCCTGTCACATCATGAATATTTGACCTTTTTTAATTTTAATTTTTAATTTTAATGTGTGTAATATAGCATATTTCAAATTTTTTTACTAAAATATAATGATGAATTTGGAATTATGCTTTAAAGAATGACTAAAAAGATAATCAAACTTATATAAATGCAACAGAATATCAAAACTCTGTATGAATACTAGAAAATTTGAGAGAACCATATGAGAAAACATATTAATTGATGCATAATTAAGTAAACAGAATCAGGAAATCAACATTCATCATTACTACAACAATGTAAATGGAATAAACAATAAGACTAAACTAAAACTGTGTAATTATAATATTAAACCATGCTTAGCTCAAAAATGTTGATAAAATGTAGCTCCCTCCTCTCACTAGACAGAACAATCACCAACTGGTGAGATGGAAGACCATTAGGTCTTACTATGTGCCCTGATATAACCTACTAAGGTCCATTAGATCTTACCATCTTCTCTGCTGATCCCCAGTATTAATGACATAATCTAATGAGCCTTGGATCTGTGCCCTTCACATTTCTGGACATCTCTACTTGCTATGGACTGGCCTGATGTCATTCATTCATGACACTCACTTGGGTTGTGAGAGTACAGTGTGGAAAATGATATAAAAACGAAAGGCAAAAATAAAAACACAAAAACCACAATGCTAGCAAAGATTGAAAAAGTTGACAAAATCACTGTTAGTAATGCTTAATTTTTTTTATTTATTATATAGAAATGTTTGGAAGAATGAAGGGAAGAAAAGATATTGGGAATTGCAATTTAAAAACAAAAAGCATTGCTACTTCTTTTAAAATGGTAAATAGTTAAGTTAGAAGAACTTATATTTATTATCAGTTTTTGCCATATTTGTGCTGAAAGACTGGACTCCATCTCCAACTTCAGAAAATAGGTCTCTAACTTTTAGTTCATTTAACTTATTAGGATCCATTTTATTAATATCAAAAGAGAGCATTTGAAACTGATTAAAGATGAATT
Organism: Sminthopsis crassicaudata; assembly: GCF_048593235.1. NCBI lineage: Eukaryota > Metazoa > Chordata > Mammalia > Dasyuromorphia > Dasyuridae > Sminthopsis > Sminthopsis crassicaudata. Next base: position 182,278,982 of record NC_133619.1, on the reverse strand, counting down.
CATGAGAATTATGGATTTGAAATTGTAAAACCTAGGTTAATCTTAGCAAAACTGATATATCCCATGATAGATTTGTCAGCATAATTAATTACTGAAGGATTGAGTTCTAAGTGCTATAGTTCTTTTTTGCAGGAATTTCTCAGCTTCTTAAAAACAACAATGACAATTATAATAATCAATTGTTAGTCCATTATAGAAAACTTCATTTGCTGTAAATATCAAAGCAACCCTGAAGTTCTCACCTGAACACTCATAATTTCAACTCTAATCAATTTAGTTTTCTTATTTAATTATAAATGAATGAAATAAGAAATCATAATTCAAATGCTATGATCATATTAAATATATTCACAAGCAATTTTGATGTAAAGCTTTCAGCTGACTTTATAAGTATATTCTAATAGTGTTTTCATTATCCCCAGTTCTGGAAAGAGAAATCGATGTGTGGACAGATCGTGACTTGTCCAAGGTCACACAGTATCAGAGCTAGAGACAGAATTAGTAGCTATTTATTCCCAATTATGCCAATCATTGGCCAGCAGATCATATAACTACTTCATTTGTTCATTTCATATATAATCAATTCTGAACAGTACTGGAAAGAAAAGGGGCATCCTAGCCTGTGGTCTAGTAACAGAAGAAGCCATTTATTGAAGCTGATTAACTGTAGTATGCTCTGGGATTAAAAGGAATTTTAAAAGACATTTTATTGGGAGTATTCTTGATTTAAAGAGGTACTTCAGGAAGTAATCAACTGTTTTACTGTCAGGTTGAGATAATAGTTATTTCCCAGCCTGTAGAAGCTCAAATAATATCCATATCAAGTATAAATACTGTAAGAATGTAACATTTTACACCAAACTGAGTGGAAAGGGGGGATTTTGAAATTGCATAATCTAATCAACTAAAAACCTATGAGATTGCTACATCAAGAGGCAAGATAAATTTCAGAATGATAAAGCCCAATGAGACAAATTTTTCAAGGACCAAACTAATTTGGTTAATTTGGCAGAGGTGAGAGGAAGGGCAAGAAAACAATTGAGTGGGAAGAGGGAAGAATTTGGGGGAGGGAAATAATTTTAAATGAATATCTAGTGATTTTAAACATAAACTATGCCTACATAATTTCAAAACTTTGGATTAAAATTTAGCAAATTTATCCAATTGATAAAGAAATCATACCAGTCAATTGTTAGATATCTCACTGATAAAATCACTGCTGTTTAACAGAATTACTCTCCCACATATATTTTTTAACCAGTTGTTTCAGAATTATAGTTGGAGGGGTGGGGTAAGAATTAAATTTTCATTCCAGTAGGCTTTTGGCCAGTTTTTTCAATCCTTAAAACTAATCTTTTTGATTTCACTAAAATTCACTCAAACTTCTTTCTCCTGAGAGTAAAAGTGAAGCTTTTCATAGCATTTCTTTTTAAAGGATCTTAAAGATTATCGTTTAGTCAATCTTTAACATTAGGAAACAACTGGGGAGAAAGGATTCTGGTTAATGGAGGACTTCTGGAAATGCTGGATAAAATGATTTGCTACTTAGAGAATGTGCAATTATTCAAGAAGTGATACCTGTGGGGTAGGGGGTGAGGGGGGGGAGAAAAGGACTTTTGACTTGAGTCAAAACTGGGTAAGCATTCAAAAAACTCTAATCAGCCAAAACATTCTCTTGCTTTCTGGATTTTCCTAAAATAAGTAGGTTGATTTAAGCCTCCAGATAGAGAGAGAAAGAGTTTGTATTTGCAGCTGATTCTCCCCACCTGGTTTGATGTGAAGTCAGAGTGTCAGTTCCTTTGGAGCAAAGACTGTTTTTACCTTTTTTAACCCTAGTATTTAACATAATATTTGGGACAAAATGCTTAATAAATGTTTGTTGACTTGACATTACTTTTATTCCTATAGTACCTATTTTTTCTTGCTTTAGATTTAATATGAAATGCATTAATTTGTAAATCTGTTAGCTTCAAAAAGTTTGGAGAATTCCAGAGGCACAGAATTGGAAGTCCATGCCAGAATTTCTATACAGTAGCTAATAGTCTGATTTACCAACATAGTCCAGAAAATTAATCCGGACTTGGCCTAATATTGGATTCATTCCATAGCCAAGATGTCATACAAGCAAAAGAATGACTATGTCCTTAGCAACATAGCATTCAAACGTGAATGTGGTGGAGCAAATGTTATGTACAAGTGCTTTAAGTTTGAACCAGGGGCTAGGAAATGGTTTGTATTTTTGCTTTTGTTATATCTTCTTGGTAAATATCCCTTTATAAAAGCTAATTTAAATTATTTAAACAAAACTGGGAAGCTAATCACTGGTGAATGATATTGGAGAAAATACACCAGAATGGATGCTTAAGTTCATAACATTAGAAAAAAAAAAGCCCCAACCTTTCAGGACTAACCTTAGAAAACCAAGCAGGTAATATGGCAGCTATGCTCTGGGGATTCAATTTATCAGTGTATGTGGGGACTGGGATAAGGAAACAGCCCCATCTCCCAGCATATAAAGCTACAAATCAATAAATCTACCAAGAAAGAGGTGACAAACACCTTCTATGTGCCAGGAACTGTGTTAAATTTCAGTCTAAATCTCTGCTTTTAGAGATGATAAAATTAAACCCAAAAGATTATGATTTCCTCAGGTTTCAAATCCAAATTCTCTGATATCCTCATACTCTTTCCATTACATTCTACTATCTCACAAATAAGAATAATAAAGAGCAAAGCAATCAAGCTCTCAACAAACATTTAATGATAGTTTATTATGTTAGGACCTATGATATGCATAAGACATATAAAGACAAAATTTTTTTTAAAAAAGAAGGAAAGAAAGAAATAGTCCTTGATTTATAAGGAGGCTATATGCTGTTGATACTGAGATACTGTATTTCCTTATTAAATTCATAGTTTATTAAGCATGGTGATGTGTTTTAACTGTACAGTTAGTTATATGGATTGATCTTTGCCTCATTCTAATTTACACTTAAAAAAAAAAAAAAGTCTGTAGTTATTGAGTCCACCCTGTTTGTTCAAAGCACCAGAGGGAGTACAAGACATTTTCTGGGCTCCCATGGACGATCTTCTTAGGGCGTAAAAAAAATTACACATTTTAAGCTATGATAACATGAAAATTCTATGTGAACATACATGGAATTGTACAATTGAGGAATAAATTAAGTATTTAAATTAAGATTAACATGCATTCTTTTTTCTTTTCTATGGTGGATATTATATATCCATATAAGTAATACCAAGTGAGATCTATTTCATTGGCATTTAATTGGCATTAATAGCTTGGCTTAAAAAAAAAAAGTAACACCTGAGGGTGAATGTTAAATATTCTTTTCTAGGGTTGCTTTTCTCTGAAGATTTAATTTCTAACAGAAAATTATAAAGCATAAGATACTAATATTATGAATAATAATATGAATGTATAGCTTTCCCAGGTCACCTTAACTGATATGCACAATTTAAAATTTATAAGCATTGGAATATACATAATCTGGTATTTCTCAAGGAAGACAGAAACATATTTCAAAAACTGTTGATTGTTTCCTGTAATTATCAAACAACCAAAGTGACATATAAGCAAATAAAGGTTTTTTTAATCATAATATTCAATTTCACATCCTTTAAGTCTACCACTTGATTTCTATTTTTGTTCAACAACAAGATATTGTATATATTTACTCTTCCATGTTTTCTTCCTGGCTATCATTGGCTTACAAGTCATGGCACCTTTCCTAAACTAAGGCAGTGGTAACTCTTATTTTTCATATTTTTTTAGACAAAAACATAGAAATGGGTGTAAACTTCCTGAAATTTTATAGCTTATGTGACAAAAAAGAAAGAAAAATGCATTCCTAGGTACTAAATAAGAAATGAGGAATTATTTTTTTAAATTTAGTCCTGATTGTCACTGACATAGAGAAAATATACATTCATGTCTATATGCAAATAGTTTTGGTTTTTGAATGAAGTTTTCTGTGGGTCAATGATGACTAATGACTTTTAAAGGTTTCCCATCCCTGAACCAGACCCTGAACTTCCTCCATACTGGAAAATCATTCCAAATGCTCTGATTCAAAAGAAACTTAAGTTATACAAAGTTGTGAATACCTATATAAAACTTCAAAAAATAAAAGGCACCTTTCTTACTAAATAAAAAATGTCCTACTGCAAGAACTTGTTAAAAAAAAATTTTTAACCTCATTTTTCATTTAGTGAGTAATAAAAGTGGAAGGATGAGAAAAGATATAATCAAGCAATAGACTCAAAAATAAGACTTATCTTGGTTTTCAGGTTCTGCAGACATATTGCACATGCCCCTTTAATTACCCTTCCGACACCTGGGTGTGCAGAGGCTTAATGCAAATAACTGGTTTTCTTTTAGATGAAAATAATGTTTACTTTAAATCCAGGGCTATAGCAATAGTATGTCAGTTATTTTTACACCAATAGTTCTTCTAAAAACTCAGACTAAAAGAAAAAGAGAAAACCTCTAGCACAAAGAGCCTTTTGAAGAATACAACAAAGGTAACTGTGACTATTTTGTACAAAAAAAAAAGGAACATAAGTGCAATTTTAGAAGTCCCAAATCAAATGAAACAGTTTATAAACATTAAAGCCCTACATAAATATTAGGTAGTATTGTCATTAATCATAAACTTAATATGAATAAAAATTAATTATAATTCTTAATGTGACTCTGAGAAACTTATTTATACTAAAACAAGATAATATTATACAAGAAAATAAGTATAGCTGACCAACTGGTGAAATAATAATACCTTGCTTTTTGTTAGTACTTCTGCATAAATTAACATTTAATCAATCAATTAGCAAGCATTTATGAGGTATCTAATATATGCTGTGCAACAAATAAAGCAAATAATTCCTATCCTCAAGGAGTTTATGTAAACCAATTATATAATCATTTATTAAGTATCTTAGGATAGCTGAATGGTACAATGGATAGAGAACTGGGCCTGGAGTCAGGAAGATTCATCTTTCTGAGTTCATTTCTGGTCTCAGACACTTACTGTGTGACCTTAGACAAGTCACATAATGCAGTTTGCCTCAATTTTTTCATCTGTAAAATGAGCTGGAGAAGAAAATGGCAAACCATTCCAATATTTTTACCATGAAATTCACAATGAGTTAGAAATGACTTAAATGACTAAAGAATAACAACTATGCCCAGCATTTGATTTGGAAAATAAGATATGCATAAAGAAGTAAATATAAAAATATACAAAGCAAAAAGAAAAGTGGGAGAAAGACATAAGGAGTGGTGGATCAGGAAAATTCTCATGTAGGGTATAGCATTTGAGATGAATTTTGAAGGAAACTTAGGATTTTAAGAGGTGGAAATAAGTGACAAGTATATTCCAAATTATTATCTCTATTTTATAAATGATGAAGCAGAAGCCTTAGTAATAGAGGCAAGACTAGAACTCAGGTCTTGTAAGGCCAGTGATCTTTCTTTGACATCACACTGCCCCTCTATTATGCAGACATTTTATATATATATACAATATATTAAACTGTATATGAACATATTTCTTCAGTCAATAATCATCTACCAATTATTTGTCCCAAAATATATCCATTATCTATCAAATGAAAGAAAGTACTACTGACCAAATATTGTCCAGCATAAAAATATGTATAATGGAATGTTGGAACTAATCAAATTGATAAGCCCCATTTTCAAATATTTAGAGGATATTTTGAAATTAATTTCAAGTTTTTAATGTTTTCACATTGTGAATATAAAAAGCATATATAGGACAAAAAGAAGAAACAAATTTCTCGAGTTAATATTTAAAATAAAAAATAGAGGAAGAAGAGAAATCTACTCAAAATAAAAATGGATGACTAAATCATATAAAAATCTGGAGTACTGAATGTATTCCATACAAATTTTGGATCTATTAAGAAAGCTTCTTTGGTTGCTAGAAATATGGTAGCAAAGAAAAATATTTTCTGAAGGCTCTCTTTGGAGATCAATATAGGATGTTGTTTTGTGGAAGTAGAAGTAAAAAAAGGATATATTCTGTCTAAAACAATTTTCAGGATTCTGTTTCTCTGGAAAACAAAAACAGTAGATGTTCTAAAGGTAACAAGATTTAAATCGCAAAGGTTAGGTTTTTAAATATAATATTTAAATTATATTTCTATTTAAGAAATTATGTAAGTAAAGTAATTATATTTTGGCTGTCTAGATACTTGTTTTATAACTACAACCTTAAATTTATACAATATTAAATGTTACAGTTATGCAAAAAGCTTGATTTTGCTTCTCAGCTTGTAGGCATAAAGAGAGTTGTGATATACTTTGAAAAATACATACACACACACACACATACACACACACACCCCCTCCACACCATGTGTCTGCATGGGCAGTACCCAATTCTAAGAATTACAAAAAACATGCATGTTTTTTCCATCTGGGCAGGAATGAATATAATGAGAGGGAAATATATTCTTTCCCAGGTGATGTATTTGTTGAAATTTTGAAAATATTTAAAAATAAACATCTGAATAAATATACTAATTTGAAGTTGCCTCACAGTTCTGCAATGTGTGTTTGTCATACTAATTTTTCTTCATTGTTTGGTACTACACCTTCATTTTGTATACACACAAAATTAAATCAAATACAATTAAGTACCCTTGGGACTTCTTTTAGAAAAATTCACTCACTGTGTTTTGGAGTCCGAGAATAATTTACTATCTTTAACTACTTAGTCGTAGCAGTAATCAACTTGGAAAGAACAAGGGTGGGAGTAACTGATTACAATATGTGGGTCATTCTTGGTTAATATTTACTGTGTGTTCACAATCACTGAAACACTGAGCTAGCACACAGTTCCTATAGGCAATTCTTGGAAGCAAGATTGCCATTACATCTGCACTTACCTCTGAAGTAGATAGTTTGAAGAACTTTGTCCTTCAGAGGATAAAAATTGTGTCAAAGTGAAAAGAAATCTACAAGGCGGGGGAAAGAAGTGGTGGGGGGAGAAGGGGAGGAGTATTGCTGAGAGGCTAAAAAGACTAAGTTTGTATAAAAAGGCATGGATGCTACAGCATTAATCCTGGTGTACTGATTCCATGTTCTGCTAACTCAAATGGTTTTGACAATGTGTCTGGCTACTCAGCTGTTTAAAGCACAACATAATGAAGCCAAAATTCTGGATCTAATCCTTTTTGGATAGAGGTTCCCTCTGTTCCACCTCAGTACTCTGATCAAAGCAGCAATAACAGTGTTGAAACATGCCTCCCACCTTTTGGAAGGGAGATAATGGACTCAAGATTAAGTTGGAGATATGTATTCTTATGTTTGGCCAATGCTTCAGTACATATCTGTCGTAATTCAGAACCTAGGGGAGGAGGGAGAAGGGGTGTAATGTGATTGTAGGCTAGCTGATAGTGGTAGATAAATTAAACAAAAAAGACCATCAATAAATCTTTTTTTTAATTCACAAAGTAAAAAAGTATAGGAGACATAATTTAGGTATTACCTTGTTGAAATACATATATAGTATGTCCACATATAAACTTCTTTTAAAAGAAATTTTAACAGTTTACAATTTCTTATACAAGCCTCTTTCTTGTTCTTCAGTCCCACATTACTTATTTATTAATTATTGAATATTTCAACCTGGATATCCCCAAAACATTTTTAAATATATATAATCAAATATATCTCAAAACCAAACTTTTTCTTTATCTCTAAATTTCCTCCCCTCTTTCATCATTCTTTATATCTGGATAAAGCAAGTCCCATCTTTCTAGACTCCCAAGTTCATAACCTTGATTCTTAGCAGTTTCTGTCTTGTCATTTCTCCCATCACATCTACTCTTCATCCTGTCTCTTTTTTCTACTAACAAAACTACCACCTTAATTCAGACCTTCTTTGTCTCTTAGATTATCTTAACAGCCTCCTGATTGGTCTCTCTGTCTCACATCTCAACACTTAGTCCATGCTACATAGTGATGCCAAATAATTTTTTCTTAAGGGTAGACCTGACTATCCAACTCAACCAAGTGCAGTGGTTTCTGATTGCTTCTTACATAAAACATAAAATCCTCTATTTATATTTTTTAAATTCTATGTAATCTACCTTGCCACAGTCATCTCCTTATTTCTGCATTATGGAGTCTTTCTCTTCTTATAAGATGAAATCCAGGCATAATCTTCTGCATGAAGCATACCTTAATTTCCAAAAATTCTTATTACTTAAGAATCTTTTGTTTAACTACTTTGTGTTTTTGAGTGTAACGAGCTGTCGTCTCCAGAAGCTGCTGGATCGCTCTCTGGGAAGAGATCTGCTGTGTCTACTCAAATCTCTCAGACAGATTCTTCTTCCTGTAGTGAACCGTTGTCTCCAGGCAGTTGCTGTTAACTCTTGTCCTTAGAAGTGACTTCCCTTCCTGTAGAGAGCCCCGTCAAGCCTGATGCACTTCAGAGTCTTTCTCTTGAATCCTGGCTCTGAATCTCCTCCAGCTCTTATCCTTCTCCAGGCCGATCTGCTCTCTGGGCCCAGTGCTGTCTCTTTTATCCTCCCAGAGAATGGGCGTGGGATAATGCAAGGGCTTCTGGGAAGAACCACCCCAGCCAATGAGCTTGCCCCCTCTATCAAGTCAACCTGAGTTCTCACCTTGTAATTGTCCAGAAAACCTGAATTCTCACCTTGTCACTGTCCAGACAACCTGAGTTCTCACTTAGTAATCCTAACATCTCCCCCTTTCTTTTGATTTAGAACATAGGACAGTCATGACCTTGAAACATAAATCCATCAATATGGGAAGTATTACAGATAATTACATAAATGACCTTCACCAGCTAAGTGCTCAAAAGTGAATTGTGTGTTAACTCCTATTTCCAAATTGCATCTGACTTGAATTTTACATAATTCATGAAATTCCGCAAGCCATAATAAATTTTCTCCAGGTTCCAGACATGTCCTTGCTATGGATTTCCAATCATTCGGAGTTAGGACTTCATAAGACAAACCATCTAGTAACATTTTGACATAAGCTGATGTAGCCCCATAAAGGGTACAACCTTTTTTCAAATCCTTAATTTTATTCAAATCTAAAGGTGCATATCTTCTCCTTTTTTTACCTACAGAGTCAGTATTTTCAATCACAGGATATGCATGTATAAAATCACTTATATCCTGTCCTTCTCTCTTAGCTTTAACCAATGCTTTTTCTAATCTTGTCATAGGCTTAGGCTGCTTCACAGGCAATTCTGTTTGTGTTTCTGCCTCTTCCCCTCTTTCTTCCTCCATCTCTGAAGGTGGGGTTGATGTGGGCCTGTCAATAATCTGTTCTCTAGGCAGGGTTGAAGCTTCTTCAAGAGAATCATACCATAATTCCTCATTTAAATCCTCTTGCTCTAGGGAAAGATCTTGATCTTTCCTTTTTTCCTCACACTTCCTCCTCTGTTCATTTTTAGAACTTTTCCTTCTCCTACAACTTGCTTGATAGTTTAAGGCTAATTGAACTATGTTGTAGATATAAAATACTTCTGCAGAAATTGAACGAGGCCCATTTTTTGCTTGAAATTCTTTCATTTCATATCCCACTAGCTTCCATTTATCTACATCTATCTTTTCTTCCTCTAAGAACCAAGGGGATGTGCGTCTTAATGCAGCCAAGAGTTTAGCAATCTGTACCCAGGTTACAAGTAAACTCTGCTCCTCAATTATCTTGATTATACTCTCTATAGTACCACTCCTGAATGGAGCTGAGGTTGCTTCTGGGGCTGGGGTTGAGTCGGCTGAGGTCCAGGGATTGAATATAGCTAACATCTGCCCCATTTCAGCTATAAGAGATTCCTGGTTTAGCCCTTAACAAGTTAAGTTCCTTATTTATCTATTAGCATGCTCACTTAATCTTTAACAAAGTTTCCTCCTTACTCACGGTTCTGGGTCAGAGAGACTGAGATCTAGATCGGAAGCTTTTCCACTGGAATCAGGACCGTGTCTGTCCCTGTTCGGGCGCCAAATTGCGAAGGTCTGGTCTAGCTCTTCTTGTCAGGATAAGCAAATGTCCTTGCCCCACGTGTGGACGCCAATTGTAGCGAGCTGTCGTCTCCAGAAGCTGCTGGATCGCTCTCTGGGAAGAGATCTGCTGTGTCTTTTACTCAAATCTCTCCGACAGATTCTTCTTCCTGTAGAGAACCGTTGTCTCCAGGCAGTTGCTGTTAACTCTTGTCCTTAGAAGTGACTTCCCTTCCTGCAGAGAGCCCCGTCAGGCCTGATGTAATGCAGAGAGTCTTCCTCTTGAATCCTGGCTCTGAATCTCCTCCAGCTCTTATCCTTCTCCAGGCCGATCTGCTCTCTGCGCCCAGTGCTGTCTCTTTTATCCTCCCAGAGAATGGGCGTGGGATAATGCAAGGGCTTCTGGGAAGAACCACCCCAGCCAATGAGATTGCCCCCTCTATCAAGTCAACCTGAGTTCTCACCTTGTAATTGTCCAGAAAACCTGAATTCTCACCTTGTCACTGTCCAGACAACCTGAGTTCTCACTTAGTAATCCTAACATTTGAGAATGCCTATTTCTGTGCATATATATCCACAAATATTTGCATTTGTTATACATATTTTACAGGTATTTGTTGTCTCACTCTAAAACTCATTGCTGCTAAGGATTGTTTCACCTTTTGTACTTATATCCCCAGTGCTTATCATAGTGTCTGATACATTGCAGCTGTTTAATAAATTCTTATTATTGATAGCTCATTCATCCATATGTATACCTCAGACAGGAGCTGCAAATGAACAGTGAGTGACTAGGGCCCAGAATTAAACAGGAGGAAGAGAGTGGCCTGGATTGCCTTTGGTAAATTCATCATTTCCCTCAGAAATAAAGGTCTGTCTTTAATACCAGTATTCCAGTGGTAGTGTTGCATGACTGTGAATTAGGAAATACTATATAGTCTCTGAAGAATTTAAAATTAGTGTTACTCAGAAGACAACAGAAAGGCAGATGTAGGAAGAAAGGTGGTGGGAATAGAGTGTGTGTCATCTGTAAAACATAGCAAATAAGAGACCATGAAAAAATATCCAGACTAAAGAATGTCATCAAAGAAATATATGAGAGAATAATATAAGCTTGTCACATGATGGAAAAAAGAGATGACCGGTGAGAACATGATGGGTTCCACTGGTATCTTCATGATGTCAGAAGTAAGGAAGATTCCCCACCCTGCTGGGTATACCCTTTATGGTAAAACTTATGAGAAGACATAGATTAGAATAACATGTATTCTAGAGAAAAATAGGGTCATAATTTGCACTGTTAGAGCAATCTCATCATATAGATAAAATCTATTTGAATATTTTTGAGCATACAGATTTTGGAGTCATACACTTAGGGATAACAATTGAATCTAAAGGATTTAAGATCTTCAGAGGAGAACTTTGTAAAGAGAAAAGAGGACCTAAGATAGAATCTTGGGCTACACCCACACTTAGTAGGAAGGAGAAAAATAATTTACTAGACCAGGTAAATTGTGACTACTACAATGAATTTCCAGTTTGTGGGTGTTATACCTAATTTGTTATTTAGGAGTTTATAACAATAGATGCCATTATCTCTTTATGAATTAATTGGCATTGCCTATTAGAAAATATAAAAAAGGAAAGCTACAAATTCCAGCAAAGTTCCTATTAACTTTCCATCAAAGAAAAAAATTCAAGCCCATTTCTCTTGGCACAAATCAAGTTATTTAGGGATTAAGAGAGCTCTGTTAAGATTCCCAAATTCACACCAAATGTCCTGAGTAGGACTAAAAAAGATGAGCATGCTGATTTTGCTCCTGTCATCTTATTTAACAAATCACTATCATAATTACCCTAGAAATAAGGAAAATTAATCATCATTAACATAGGAGAGAAAGAACCTCTTTTGTATAAAAGGGAAAGTTGGTATTCCATCTTTGGTATTATGACTCCATCTACTATGCTTCTAGTGCTATAGACATCTTGGTGATGTTACAACATAAACTAATCATCTAAGCAGTTGAGCCGCATGAAATTATCTGAAATGACAGGACTTTGAATTGACTAGATAGCTACTGGAAAGGCTACATGCCTTTCAATAAACTAATTGATATACATAAGTTCTGTTCCTGACTACTTTCCCTATTAGATACAGTGGCAAGCTTACCATATAATCACTCTTTTAGAAAGTTGTTACTGAATAAATAGAGGACAATACAATTTAATAAATTTCCCCATTTAATTTACCCCAATGGTTGTCAAAATAACATGAATTCAATTGACAATAGGAGTGGGTTGGTGAAGTAATGAACACAAGTACGGAGTTGACCTTGACTAGAAGAACAACCTATTTCTCAGAGTAAAGGAGGAAAGACTACAATGATGTAAGGAGAACTTTGAGGCATGGAATAGGGCAAAATTTATGGCACCTTTATTTTCCCATTAATATCTTAGATATGGGAGTAGTTCTAGAAAGACTAAGCAGCCCAGTGGATAGAGTGCTGGGCTTGAAGTCAAGAAGACTAATCTTCCCAAGTTCAAATCTGACCTCAGATACTTATTAGCTGTGTGACATTGGGCAAGTCACTTAATCTGTTTGCCTCATTTCCTCATCTGTGAAATGAGCTAGAGAAGGAAGTGGCAAACCATTTCAGTTTGCCAAGAAAACCCCAAATGGTGCTCAATTAATTTTTAATTAAAAAAATAAACTACAGAGGCAGCTAGGTGGTGCAGTGGATAGAGCACCAGCCCTGAAGTCCACTAGCATAACATGAGGTGCTTGTTAAATGCCTAGCTAAACTAGAGATGCTATTTCTAGAGCATTTAGTGGAATTCACTGTATATTATAGAGCTAGAGCCAGAAGGGACCAAAGGGCCCATCTAGTACAAATCACTTATTTTATAGTGGAAAAAACAGATCCAGGGAGTGAAATGGCTTGCTCAAGGTCACACAGATAATAAATGTAGAAAATGAGATTTGTACCCAGTTCATCCAACTCCAGTGCTCTTTTCATTCTATTATGTTGCATGTTGATTAACCTTACCAAAAATGGAAATTAGATTGGTCTGACTTAACTTGTTCATAATTTGCCTCAGCGATCATCTCCTCCTTTTCTATTTACTCTAAATACTCCTTTTAATAATTATTTTAGAATTTTGCCAGAAAACAGTGTCAACTTAACTAGATCATAGTTTGAAGTATTCACCTAAAGATAAATTCAAGATTAAAAAAAAATAAAAAATCCCTCTGGAATCGAAATGGGAATGGGACATCAGTAGGCACTGCCCTTAAGCTTAATAGGAATCATGTAGCCAAATTGTAAGCAACATATTAAAAAGCCTTTTCAATTGTAACAATGCATTCTGTGGGAGATAATGAATGACAAAGGCCCTCTTTCAGTGATAAATCTAGTTCCCATACAAATAATTTTGGAAACATTTGAAGCAATTGTTACCACTTTGAGCAGGGTGATTTTCAATCAGTAAATTGACAGAAATTCAATAGTTAGATTTTCTAAGCAGAAGGGAAGACAACATAATATATATTTATTTGGAGATATAGCCAACAATGAAAAGGAACAATTGATACTGTAATTTTATTTCAAAGTGATGAAAAAAATTTTATGCTTATGGGGAAAGAAAAGGCATATAATATAGTACCATAGTCTAGTCTGAGAACTACAAAGTCAAACTAAATGGTTTGAGTGTCCTAAGGATACAAGCAGAGGCAATCTTATTTCATGTCTAGAAGAATGCTCCTCAAAGTGCATTCCAACATTATAAATCATATTTTAATTAAAATTTTAGTACTTGTTATTTGTTTATTGTCTCTATAAAACATTTTGAACAGATGACATCTATTTTTTTTTTGTTTAATTTCTCTTTTTTTTTTTAGTTTAGTGAATTGTTTAGTGAATTTGATTCTTGAAAAAGACATCCAACTGACAACTCTGGAAAATGAAGCTTTTGATTCAGTTTCAGAACAGAGTGTTCAACAAAGGGCCTTCAGACTGCTGTTGTACTGTCCTGGAGGGACCATTTTTGAAGCAGTGGCTCAGGATCATTCTGCCAGCTTTTATTCCTTTGCCAACACTGACATCTTAAGTGTACCACTGAGGAATTAAAACATCACTTTTTTTTTGATATAGTGGACCCGATTATGTCAGGAAGACCATCTAAACTGCCATGTTATTCTTCCAGCAAATGGTCACCAAATGGTCACTAAATAGTTCTAGAGTCATAATAAGCAATTAAGAAAGACTCAATATTTCTTTGCAAGAACAGAGGCAAACAGTATGTTCCTTCTCTTCATCTTTCTTTTTTTTAATTATAGTTTTTTTTTAAACAAAACATATGCGTGGGTAATTTTTCAACATTGACTCTTATAAAACCTTCTGTTCCAACTTTTCCCCTCCTTCCCTCCATCCCCTTTCCTAGATGGCAGGTAGTCCAATACATGTTAAATATGTTAAAGTATACGTTAAATACAATATGTGTATATATATTTAGACAGTTATCTTGCTGCACAAGAAAAATTGAATTTAGAAAGAAGGTAAAAATAAAGAAGGAAAACAAAAATGCAAGCAGACAATAACAAAAAGCATGGAAATGTTATGTTGTGCTCCACACTCATTTCCCATAGTTCTTTTGCTAGGTCTGGTGAAGCCAAGGGATGCCTTCTCAGGAAAAAAGAAAAGTGTTTTAATACATAAAATACATAGGATCACAAATTAATTATATTGTTATAATGAAATAAAGATATATATTTTCCTATTTAAATTATGGAATCTAGGACTTTCTAAGACTAGAGTTTGGAGAGTTGATGAAAAACCTGCATTAGTAAAAGAGTTTCTTCACTTCATTCAAATAAGATAATTTGCGCTAGAAAAACTAAATGGATGAAGAACATATTTTCTCCAAATTATGACATGAGCTTGAAGTATTAAAGCATAAATATATACATAATATGCAGGTGTATGTAAAACATACATTTTGGACAAGTTTACTGTAGATGGGCATTGAGTTGGACCCAGAACTTGATAAGAAATAGAGATTATTCTGAATCAGATCTGGGAATGTATAAAATGCTTTTAATTATCCTATACTATTTTTTTTAACACAGTAGGAATCTACATACAACATCATGTAACATAATATTAGAAGAATCATTATCAATACTTCATATTTTGTTCAAATGATTAGTTTAGTTCTGATTTGAATTTTTTAAAAGATACTAAAATCTTTTGTCATATTAGTTTCTTGATTTACTTTTGTTTACCCCATAAGAATTTGGAAGGCAAGTTGGTTTTCACAACTCATTTGTCTAACATTTTCTCCTTTGGAATGTGTTTTTATTACCAGTTCCAATTATTCAGTAATGAAGAGAGTCATCTACACCCAGAGAGAGGTGTATGGGAAATGAGTATGGACCACAACATAGCATTTTCACTCTTTCTGGTATTGTTTGCTTGCATTTCTGTTTTCCTTCTTAGGTTTTTTTCTTTCTTTCTAGATCAGATTTTTCTTGTGCTGCAAAATAACTGTATAAATATGTACACATATGTTGGATTTTACATATATTTTAACATATTTAGCGTGTATTGAACTACCTGCTATATAGAGGATGGGATGAGGGGAAAGAAGGGAAAATTTGGAACAGAAAGTTTTGCAAAGGTAAATGTTGAAAAATTACCCAGGAATATGTTTTGTAAATAAAAAGCTATAATAATAAAAATTTTTAAAAAAAGAAATGTGTTTTTGTTATGGTCTGCATGTTGTTCTTTTTTTTTTCTTCTGATGTCATTGTTAACACCTACTTTTTAACATTTAATGAAAACTAAAACAAAAAAATCAAAAGCATTATATATAGATGGCAAACAGCACAGTTTCTAATCAGTTGACTCACAATCTAATTAGATTTTTTTGAGAATCAACTCAGACAAAAAATATAAAAAGCATTCTGAAGACTATAAATGAACATATGAATATTAGGTGTTGCTACTGTTGTAAATATGGTTATAAATTAAGTTTTTAAGACAATCAGGGTTACCTGACTTCTACAGGATCACAAAATTAGTGACCTATAATTTGAGGCCACATTTGAACTCAGGTCCTCCTGTCTCCAGGGCTGGTACTCTATCCATTGTGCCACCTAATTACCCATGACTTTACTTTTAAGGAGAGATGTGGAAGCGTGAAGTAGATTAATTTTTTTTTTCCTTAGCCAAGGAGCAAAGCTTTATCATAATAATTATGCCATTACAAAGCAAACAGAATTGTAAAGGAATTCAGCAGAGAAATAGAAGCAAGGAGACACATTTATCCAGCTTTTTAGCATTGATATGCTAATTCTATGGCTCAAAGGTAAGAAGAAATGTGTTTCTCATTGACCAGATTATTAGTCAGCAATGAATTAAGGAATGGTCTCCAGAATCAAGCAGATTGTCAAAACAATAGGATTCCTAGGTGGAGACTGGGAGGGGAAGGGGGGGGAACCAGAGGACTTTGGAATCAGATAGATTACCAGAATAGAAGCCCCTCTAAAATCAAGGAATCACAAAATCACGTTACATCATTTTTCCTCCTCAAGCAATCATCCCCAAATTCATTTAGGGCAAAGGGATGGAAGTCTCACCTTCTGGAGCTACTTCATACTGATAAGGAGTATAATATAAGGCTCTGCTTAGTGGAGTCCACACTGAAGAGGGGAGGAAAGATGGTGGCAGCAGCATTCAAAGGGGTGCTGGGTTTCAGAATCAGTTAGCCAGTGGTATTCAGATTGAAGTTGGAAGTTCATAGCTTGGAGCCTGGAGGAAACAAATTTCACAAAGGTTAGAATGCAGGGGCCAAATATAAGCAAAAAAAATTAAAAGTGTTATTAATAGGAACAATAGCCAGGAACCCCATCCAGAAGAAGGTTGGTGGGGGGAGAGATGAGGCTATCATGAAGGCCTCTCATTCAGACAGATTTTCCTAGCTGTTTTCCTGTTTTCCCCTTTTGTCTTCTTGGAGGGGTAAGGGCAGTATCTGAAGCAGTGGCATTATACACAGTGAGGGGGCAGCTAGGTGGTGCAGTGGATAGAGCACCAGCTTTGAATTCAGGAGGAACCGAGTTCAAATCTGGTCTCAGACACTTAACATTTCCTAACTGTGTGACCCTGGCAAGTCACTTAACCCCAGCCTCAGGAAAACAAACAAACAAGCATTATACACAGTGAAAAGGACATTCAGATGACCTGGAGTGCAAGAGCCATGTTTAAAAGATATTAAGAATTGAGTAGAGAGACTGAAAAAATTTAGAATGGAGATATGGGTTTGATCTTCTTTAGTAAAAACTTGAACCTTCAGTCGTTCAAGGGAAGGATTTTACCTAATTAGTAAAGATAACGACAAAAACCAAAAAGCAGTTTGAAGCCCCTGAAAGGGGTCATATGTATAAAATCCATCTTCCAGTTCTTCCCTAAGTATGTACCCCTCCTCCAAATAGGCTTCAGGATGGAGGGTTTAGCAGCCCTTTCACAAACTGGGCATATTTGACAGATCTGTCCTAACTTGTGACCAATGAAAATAGGTTTCAAAAGGAATTGGAGAGCATTTTTTTCCCAAGTAAGTAGCTTGGTGTAGACCATAGAGAAGTTTCCACTGACTAGCTTCAGGATTCAGAATGTTAGTCCTCAGGAGGTTATGAGGAAACATCAGGGAAGGTAGTATAGAAGCATTATGAGCGAGTTTGCTAGAATAATTTTGGAATGGATGTCCCACAATTATTATCTTTCAAATACAGAGGCTGACTGGCTCTCTGGGTGCTGCCAGGGATATCCCAAATTCTTCCCAGGAAGTTCCTGGACAGCTTTCAGCTGGGGTGCCAGGATATCTCTTTGATGGCAATCTTAGGTGCCAGGGCTCAGGGAATGCTGATCATAGAGCCTGATTTCCATTCCATCCCAATTCCCAATGTGGTTTGGGGTATTTGGGCAAAATTGTGTGGAATCCCCACAATTTTACTTCTATTTCTTCAGGTAAGGCAGAATTTGAATTTCCCTACAATTCTTGACAAGAGGGGAATCAAGCCAGGGGAGGCCAGACTTGCCCCATACCAGGCTACCAATTCTTGAGATTGGGAAAGGGGAACTCCAAAAGTTTGGGGTCCCAAACCAGTGTCACAAGGTATCTCAAAAGAAATTTTCAGGCTTGAACCCATCTCCTTAGCCAAGGGGCAAAGTTTCATTGTAATAGTAATGCCATTACAAAGCAGAATGAATTGTAAGGGAATTCAGCCAAAGTAGATTAATTTTAGATATTACATAAATCATGTATTTAACCGTTGATAGCACACATGAGCTATTGAATCCAGGCACAAATTCATACAATTTATCTACCTGAGAGTAGCTCCAGTAATCCATCAGAATGCCACTGATGGCGCTCACATAAAAGCCTTCCCTCCTACCTTAGAAAAGATTATAAAACTTATATAGATTAACTCTTCACTGTTGGTTGCCCAAAAATTTATTCTTTCTTATATAGTATAGAACATTTCAAAGTTGTATCAGAGAAAAAAATGTCTTGGAATTACCATGATTTAAAGCCACCTACAATATGGCATCAGGAGGTTGACACTTTTTTTTTTTTTTTCTTAATCAGGGCCTTAGTTTTGGTTAAAAGAAGAGATCTGCTCCCTAGTATAGAGGGCTGAAACTCTGAATCAGACAAGAGAGCACTTAAGGCTACTTATTAGATGTGAGACAATGGCTAAATAGCATAGATTTAGATGATGGCTCTCCTCACCATTGGTGCTTACTGAATGTTTGGCAGTAAGATAATCATAGGTAAAGATTGGAGGGCAGAAGGAGTGAAGTGAGACACTTGGCGACAATTCAAGGAAGAGAGAGGCTGGAGACTCCTGACTCCAGAATCCAGGATACATCTTTGGCAAGCTGAGTGGCAGCTTGCCTACCTCCTTCACTTCTTCCCCTAAAGACCAAGGACTTTGATTTATCCTGATTCTGGCTGAGCCTGAGGCCCTCCAGGGAGCTAGCCCATACTTTACACCTGACAGTGGTCCTCAAACTTTTTAAATAGGGGGCCAGTTCACTGTCCCTCAGACTGTTGGAGGGCCAGACTATAGTATAAACAAAAATTCACACTCTGTCTCCTCCCCTCAGCCCATTTGCCATAACTCTCGGTCTGCATCTGGCCCAGGAGACATAGTTTGAGAACCCTGCGGTAGGAAAAGTAGAGACTTTCTTTCTTATCTTTCTTTAGGAAGGGATAGACTCGTGGCAGAATATATTATATGGCTTCTGTTCCCAGCAGCAGACGACTAACTGAGGAAGATATAGTACTATTACAATGATATAGCTTTAACTAAATGATAAAATTAAAATGCAATAAATTTATTTTAATAAGGACTGAAATGCACATAATTTGAGGAGTACTAATTTAAAGTTCACAGGAACCTTAAAAATTGTTCAGCCTAATCACTCTAATTTTAAAGATAAAACTAAGCCCAAGAGAGGTTGTTATTTACCTAAGTTCATAGAAGTTTCCAGTAACAGTAATGCAATAACAGATCAAATAATAATTTGATCTCAGATATTCTGATTCTAAGTTTAGTATTCTTCATTGCAATACTTTACCTACTAACCATATTATAAATCTTTACAGATAAATCCTTTTATTGAAAAACATAAATCCCAAATCCAAGGTGCAAAAAGTTTACCAATTCTATGACTAATCATTAGCCTTTTGCTTTAATTTCACTCTGAATATATAGCCAAGCATTCTCTAAATAAATTATAAATATTGAAGAAAATCTGATTCTCTTAAACAAAAATACTTGGGAAGACTCGGGCCATGAAGAAAATGATAAGAAAATATCTTTGCAGATGAGCTCATGGTTTTCATTGCTATCTTTCACCCAAAATCATAATGATGTAATTACACCATTGACATGATGTATGGAAAACTGTTATGATTATCTGATTAATCATGTCCCATTAACTAAGTTTATAAAATTAACTTGATATTTTAAAAATTAAAATTAATTTATTTTCATGAACATTTGCCTTCTCTCCCTATTACTTTTCCCTCCCAACCTCCAAATTTAGAAAGCAATGAAAACTATAAGAACAACAAAACCTGTTGCAAACACATATAGTCAAGAAAAGAAATTCCCATATTGGCCACATCTAAACAAAAGTCTCAATTTGCACTCTGAGTCCATTACCTTTCTATCAAAAGGTATAAAACATAACATGATCATTTTAAAGTTTGTGAGATGTAAATTTCAGCAGAAATAAGAGGTAGAATTTTTTTTCTTTTCAGTTCCATAAACATTTATTATTTCTTATAAGGCACAAAGTGGGATAGATATAACATGCTGTAGGAATCCAGAGAAGAATGAGCAATCTTGATGGTGACCAAGGGAATTTAAACTTCAAATCCTATTCCTGCAAATTATTAATTTTCCAACTTTAGGCTATTCACTGTATCTCTCTAGACATCAGTTTTTTTCTCTGTAAAAAAATGAGGATAATAGGGTAGGAAATTCCTAAGATTTTTTTCAACTTCTGTATCCCATGATCCCAACAACCAGTTCCCTCTGGATTCTAAAATCCAGAGAATAAATAATTGTGACATAATATACTACCTTGAGTTTTTTTTGGGGGGGGAATGCACTTTATTTAATTTTCACATCTACACCTTTCTCCTTCTCTCTCTCTTTTTATATGCACTGAGATCTGACTCCATCCTGATGAAACAACTTCCCTGCTTCCCCCTTCCAGAAGGAGAAATGTTGCACTTTGACACATATCCCCTAATTCATTGGTCAAAGTAGAAGAGTTGGATTACTCCTTTCTTTCAAAATCCTCCCCCCTACTACAAACACTCAGTAACTTCTTCTCTGAGGGTTATTTGATTCATATCTGCCATTCAATCAAGAGTCTTCTTGCTTACAGACCTTCAGGACAGATTTCTCCATTCCTTGGTGAGTTCAGGCTCTAGTTCAGTCTTTCTCTCTTCTCCAAAAACATATGCTGTTTGTTGTTAGTTTTTGAGGAGGACCAGTGACATCATGGATGATATCATGACTTGCTCATTAACTGGATTTAAATGAGACAGAGTTGCACAAAGTCATCTTCCAATCATAGAAGTCCAGTAGCAAAACAAACATCAAGATGACTGGCAATGACTCAGGATGAAGTAGAGAATTCAATGTGTGACCAAGTTCTAAGTGCTCAACAGTACCTGCTTCATCTGTATTTATGGTCATTGAAGTAAATTGTTTACATTCATACATTCTGCCAGGGGAAATCTTCACATGGGTTAGATAATCTCCTAAATCATCAACAAGTTTGAGGCCTGTTGTTTACCCTCAATTTATTCATTTCATATGACTTAATCCCTATTCCATCAAAGTTATACAAAGAGATGATTAAACTCTTGATTTTAAGATCATCCACAAGTATTCTGTCTCCATAGTCATGAACCTTGGAATTGTTTTATCTGATTATAATCTGTTATTCTTCTATCTTTTCCTTTGTCTGTAACTCTAAATCCTGTTCTTCATCCTTACCACAACCTCCAGTTGATCAATTCTTTCCCAGGCCATCACCTCAATACTGGTTATATACTCTCTTCTCTTTGCCAGCTTTACCTCTTAGTGAGCCAATTCGACTTTACAAAGTCTTCTTCCTTTGAGTCCCTTGCACTTTTTCCTATCAAAAATTTCATCCTTCTAAATCGCAGGCTTTGTAAAACTGTGCATTCCCTTTGATCCAGAAGTATCTCTACTGGCTCTATAACCCAAAGAGATCATTAAAAAAGGAGAAAGGATCCACATGTGGCAGCCCTTTTTGTAGTAGCAAGGGACTGGAAATTGAGTGGATGCCCATCAGTTGAGGAATGGCTGAATAAGTTATGGTATAGGAATATAAGGGTATATGAATGTGGCATATGAAAAATGAAAGAGCAGGCTGATTTCATAAAAACCTGGAAGACTTACATGAACTAATGCTAAGTGAAGGGAGTAAAATCAAAGAAAATGTTTTGTACACATCAACAAGAAGATTATATGGTAATTCAACTGTGATGAACTTGGCTCTTTTCAATAATGAGGTTATTCAAGCCAATTCCAATAGACTTGTGATGGAAAAGAGCCATCCATATCCAGTATGATCCCTTTTTGATCTAATTTTTCTTGTGTAGCATAACAATATGGAAATAAGTTAAGAAGAATTGCACATGTTTAACATATTGGATCACTTGCTGAATAGGGGAGGGGGTGGGAGGAAGGGAGGAAAAAAATTAGAACATAAGGTTTTAAAAGGTGAATATTGAAAATTATTCATGTATATATTTGGGAAATAAAAAGCTTTAATTAAAAAAAAACACATGTTTACACTAATTTGAATTGCTTATTGACTAGGGAGGAGCAAGAGGGAGGGAGAAAAATTTGGAACACAAGGTTTTGCAAAGATGAATGTTGAAAACTATATTTGCATGTTATTTGTATGTGGGATAGGTGCAAGACCCCCTTTGCCAGAGACATCTCCAAGTACAAAGAGAGAGCATTTATTTAATTCCTGCAGAAAGAGGCCCAGACACACCTGGGAGCCATCCCAACTCCTGCCTTGTGCCAGCTTCCACCTTGTCCAGGACTTAAAAGCAAGACCCAAGTCTTCTCATTGGATAGACTAAAAGGACGGAACCATCTTTGACCAATGGTCACCAATGTTGTCTACTTCCTGTGGGTCCTATCACTTCCTATAACTTCACTAACTTCCTGCATCCTAGAATTCAAGGTTCATGTTTCTAGACATCATGCGACTTCCTGAAACCAAGGCTCAACAGAGTATAGGGATCATGTGACTTAGGCCAAGTCTCATAAACTTGAGAAAACTTCATCCAAACAGTCCCATTTATTTGGAAAAATAAAAAGGTATCATAAAAATATATAAATTCCAACCTTAGTTCATTACCACCATTCACTGCCTTTCCTCTTATTCACATTGTAAAATTGCTGTAATTATTAATTATTGTTGAGAATCAAAGCTAATCACTGGAATTAGCGCTTAGGAATTAGTAATCTTAGCAGTAGAGTCTATAAAATGGTTTGACTTCTTAATAAAAATTACTTCCCCATTTCTCAGGACTACAAGCTGAACTTATTGAATCAATATGGTCATAAACTGTTCTGCCTGGTCATAAGCCTAGCACCAGACCATTCTGGTGTAAGGGCTGTCAAACATAAGACTTGCCAGAGAATGTTAACCTAACTCTGTGTTTTCCCTATTGCTTCAAACTTGTGAAATCCCCATTTTGCAAGTCAGCATGATTATGCCAAATATAAGCCCACCCTACACCTTTTGTCTACCTCTGTTAAACAATCTTAGTTTAACATCATTGAGCCTTACATAAACAACTGTATATAAAAGACTACTCTGTTTGCTCTAAGGGATCTCTGATCACTGAGGGGCCCATTAGCCCTATTCCTGACAACTGTTAGTTTTGCTAATAAATAAATTATACTCAGAACTTTTCTCCCTTAGTTTCTCTTCATTTTAGATTTTTATCACAATAATGTACTAAGCTGGAGAAAAATCATAAAACTTTGCTGACTGAGGTTCACTACAAGTTTATGTTACATAATCTTAAGTGAATCCTCACTGCATCAAGGCAATCCCTTTACATCTCACCTAACTTAATTTACTACTGAACTTGCCAGGATGGCTATTTCAAATTTTTTTATTCTTTCTCAAACTTCCCACAGTTCTTCCCTCTCCCTACCCTCTAAGCTAAGAATCTTGCCTCATATTTCCCTGAAAAAAATTAAGGTCATTCACCGAGAACTATCTCTTCTCCCTTATCTTACATCACTCAAAAGCCTTTTTTGCTATCTCTCCCACTCTTCTTACATAAAGAGGTGACCCTCCTTGCCAGAGCAAATCCTTTTACATGTACAAATGATGCATTCCATTCCATTTTCTATATCAGAATGCCTCCAATATTATCCTGTTCTTTCACTTCAGTTGCTCCCTATTCCCTGCTGCTTCCTTACTTTCTACAAACACATCTATATCTCATTCAAAAAACCCTTCTATCATCCCACATCTCTCCTTTTTGTAGCTAAACTCTTTGAAGTCATTTATAATCCAGCTTCTTAAACTGTGGATCTCAACCCCATATGGGATCTTATAATTGAATGTGTGGGCATTAAATTATGATTTATTTATTTACTCTGATAGCCAGGGCCTTGTAAAAATTTCTCACAGAAAGGGTTGCAAGTGGAAAAAGTTTAAGAAACCTTAATTTATAATATGTCTTTCTATTTCCTTTCCTCTGTTCTCTAGCACTCTAAATTCTAGCTTTGTTATTCATCTGAAATTGCTCTCTCCAAAGTTACTAATGATCTCTTAATTGCTAAGGCTTATTCTCCTCCTTCTTTTCCCATGGTACCATGAATTATCCTCTTTTCTCTAAGTTTTTGTGATATTGGTTCTATTTCTCTAATACTTACTCTTTTTCCTTTACTGAATCTTCATATAGGTCATGCCTTTTACACTTCCCTATTCTATTTTATCTAGGTCACACCCATTAACCAGAGATGCTCCCCCCAACCCATCCAGACTTTGTTTTGGGGTCTCTTTTTTTCTTATCTGCATACTAATACACTTGGTGATCTTAGCAGCTCTCCTGATTTCAATAATCACTTCTGCAGATGATTCTTCCAATCTACTTTTCTTTTCAATGCAGACCTCTGTCCTAACTTCTAGTCTTTCATCTTAATCAATCAATATACCAGGCACCTGTAGTAAGTATTGGAGATACAAAAAGGTGCAAAAGACAGCCTCTTTCTTCAAGGAGCTAACAATATAATGGGGGAGACAACATACAAATATATACCAATATATAGGTACAGAACAACTGAATATCTATAGATAAGCAAGGCTTGTTCAATATTTAGAAAATTATCAGCATTATTAAACATGACAATAACAAAATCAAAAAAAAATCATGTTCTCTAATGATGCAGAAAAATGGTTTAAGTAAAATACAAAATTCATTGCAATTAAAAATACTAGAAGGTACAAGAGTAAATGGAACCTTTCTTAAAACGATAAATTATATCTATCTAAAGCCAAAACCAAGCATTTTCTGTAATGGGGAAAAGCTAGAAACCATCCTAATAAGATCAGGAGTGAAGCAAGAAGATCAATTATTACTATCATTATTAAATATTGTTCTAGAAATGCTAGTTATACTGATAAAATATGAAAAAAAATTGAAGGAATTCAAATGAGCAATCAATCAACAAAATTTTCATTCTTTGCAAATAGTATAAATGATGTAAATTGTGTACCCTTTAACCTTTGGGGAGATTCTGAAACTGTGTCCTCTTTAATCTGTGAGAGAGAAGTGATTCAGGATCTCAAGCTCTCCCCTGGGAGGGGCACACCCTTCTGCCCATAAGGAAAACACCCGAAGTAATCTCATCCAATTGGAGTTCTTAGCCAGGGACATAATTACCATACTCTATTGAATTGAAGAATAACTCATTCAGAATATATTCCAGTAGCTCAAACTCCCAGTTTAAGTGATCTCATTCATTTGGAGGTCTCATAGTCAATAGTCCTCTATTGAGTGGCTCAATAGAGTCCCAGGCCAAGACTTAGCAGATATAATCAAGGATTGGTCAAACCTATCTTTGCAGACATCCTAACAGGACCTTGTCCACTGTTGAAGATATTTTCTTCTCAGTGGAACCCACCTTTGCTATATTCCTTATCCACTAAGTCTTCCTAGATAGATGGCTTCTTAGTATAATTAAACCCATCCTTTGTCACAAATCTCGTGCCTATATTCATTGGGGTTTGTGAATTCTTTTGCTAAGCCTGCCACCGGCCAGGGGGATCCCATTGCTGTTAAGGGATCTCTTTCTCTCTGTTCTCGCACATCATCATAATGGTATGCTTAAACTCCAGAGAATCAACAACAACAAAAATTAGTAGAAACAATAATTTTTGCAAAGTTTCAGGATAGAAAATAAACCCACACAAACCATCATTATTTCTATTTTTGCCAACAAAATATGGATAAAAAGAGAAATTCCATTTAAAATAGAATGTAGATATAAAATACTTGGGAAGACAAACCCAGAGACTATGTGAACACAATTATAAAACATTTTATATAAATACAAATCTAAACAATTGGGGAAATATTGCTTGTAGGTTGAGTAAATACAATAAAAATGACAATTCTACCTAAATTAATTTACTTTTTCAATGTTAATGATGAGATCAGGGAACCAAATGATGAAATGTGAGAATTGGGGTAGGAAATCCCTTCTGGCAGGAGCTGCAGGTCCTATGTAAAAGAATTTGCAAACATGAAATCTGTGTGGCAAAAAGGAATTTTGTTTACCCTAAGAAGACAGCTTGCTAGGAAGTCAGTCTTCTTAATGGGCAGGGAATAAGCAAAGGCAGATTACACTGAGAAGAAGATATCTTTACCAGTGGCAATGGTCCTGTTAGGACACCTGCAAAGACAGTTTGACCAACCCTTGATTATATCAAGTAAATGTTGGCCTGTGGGCTGGTAGCAGTTTGGGCTATTCAATAGAGGACTATCAGGCTGAGATCTCCAATTAAATAAAATCACTTAACTGGGAGTTTGAGTTACTGGCAGTGGTTCCGGACTAATCTTCAACTCAATAGAGGGTTTTACCACGTTCCTGATGAAGATCTCCAACTGAATAAGACCACTTAGATAGCCTGAAGAATGGGTCTCTTTCAGAGGAGAGTTTGAGACAGGAACTTCTCCTGAGAACAGTTTCAGGATTCACCTCCATCATTTCCTCCCAAAAGATTTCAGTTTACATCTCCATGCAATTATTTTCTAGAGCTAGAAAAAATAATAACAACTTCATGAGGAAGAAAAAAAGGTCAAAAATATCAAGGGAATCAATGAAAAAAAATCTGAAGGAAAGCAGCATAGAAGTCACAGAATTAAAACTATATTACAAAGTCATAATCATCAAAACAATACGGTACTGGCTAAACTATAGAGTATCTTCAATAGAATAGATTAGGCACTTAATACATAATAGTAAGTGACCACAGTTACCTTGTTTGACAAAGCCAAAAATCCAAGCTTTGGGAGTAACAAAAATTACTAGAAAAACTGGAAAATAGTTCACAGAATTTGGCATAAATAAGCCTTTTATAACATATGCCAAAATACATAAAGGTTAAGTAATATCATAGGTAAATTAGAGAAGCATGAAAAAAATTTACCTGTCAGATTTACGAATAAGGGAAGAATATTATCAAGCAAGAAACAGTGAGGATCACAGGAAGTAAAATGAATAATTTTCATTGCATGAAATTAAAAAGGGGTTGCATAAACAAAACTAACATAGCCAAGATTAAATAAAAAGTAGGAAAATGGGAGAAAATTTTGGACAACATTTCTCTGATAAAGATCTCACTTTTCAAATATATGAGGAAGTGAGCCAAATTTTTAAGAATACAAGTCATTTTCCAATTTGACCAATCCAATGATCTTTTTTTTTTTCAGAAAAAGAAATCAAAATTATCAATAGTCACATGAAAAAATTCTCCAAAGCACTCTTCTTTGTACTCTATTTATATGTACATACATATAATAGGATCCAAGAGTCTCAGAACTATATTTTTCAGAAGCTTGGATATGATCCAGTAAGTGATGTTACCCCAGCTTGAACTCTGAAAAAAATAAGCATGCTTTTGGTGTATTTAATCTAAGAAACTGCGACAAAGGTATAGGCTTGAATTTGGGCAAAAGAGTTAGGAAAAGAGAAGAAGAAAAAAATGTCTAGTCAGGATCTAACCTTGATGCCCTGTTTAGTGATCACTTTACTGAGGGGCAGCACTTTCAGAACTGCCCAAAGTTTCAATATTGGCCCAGTTTCCCTCTGCTTGCCTCAAGTAAGGAGTAATCTTATCAGTATTTGTCTTTCTCAGCCAACCTCACCTCAGGACCTCATCAGCATGACAAAAAGTCAGAGAAGTTATAAAGGTTTCTAAAGAGAAAAAAAAAGGCAGCTCTTTGGTAGATGATACTTTCCATGAGCTTTGAAAAGAGTATTTGTTTTCTTTGACCTAAAAAATAAACTGTTTCTTACGTGAGTTTTGTGAATGATGTGTTTACAAGAGATGGTTATGACATTACCATAAAAAGTATCTTATAATGAAGTTCAAAGATTATTTTGTAAGTGATTGCCCATGATCAAAAATATGGTCAGAGTCTCAATACAAATTTGAACTCAGATTTTACTGAATACAATGTATGTGAAAAGCTTTGTAAACCTTAAGACACCTTAAGAGTTAAGCATCCAGCTGAGAGTGGTCTGTTCTCTGAATTTTCTTAACATTTTCTTTCTCTTTTATCGTATTTTGCCTTATAGTTAATTGAGTATGCTTTATCCTCAGCATTACACCATAATCTTTTTAAGAGTCCCTGTATCCATCATCTTAGTGTTCAACCTCTCTCACCACCACCCTTCAATTTGCAGGATTGCAAACAGTCTCCTTGTCTTTTACCCTCAATCCCTGCATTGCTAGTCCTCTAGGCTGGAGTAAGATTTTAGATAGGACTTTTTTTTTTTTTTATTATTTTAAAAACTTTTTATTGTCTAAAACATATGCATAGATGGTTCACTCTTACATTCACTCTTACAAGACTTTGTGTTCCAATTTTTTTTCTCCCTCCTTTCCCCTCCTCCCTCCTCTAAATAGCAAATAATCCAATATATGTTAAACATGTGCAATTTGGATCAGTTTAGAACAAACATTCTCTTTTTTGTGAAGGTTTCAGATTCCTATTCTTGTTAAGTTCACAAATTTTTTATCCTATCAAAGGATCCTATCCTCTTCATAAGGAAAGCAAATGTTGCATGCCTATTTTCATGAAACACTGAATTGATCCAGAATAGAGCAATCTGGACAATGTGGCTGATGCAAGTGAGGAGAGAGGGAGGGTGGTAATGAAGATACAGTAAGTAGGGATGAGATATGCTTCTCAGTGAACTGTATTCTTAGTTTGCCTTATCATGACTATTTGGCTTATTCCTATGTTCATCATGGACACCTAGGTACATTTCTCAGATTCTCTTTTCCTTTAGCCATCCTATTTGGCTTACTCTCATCATTAAGAGAAATTCTTGATTTAAAAAAGAAATGTTATATCTTATAAGATGCTCCAACTTTCCATTAAGATGCCTAATTTTAAAGTAGATTACTTAGCTGCATATTTTAATCCTTGCTTTTATCCTTGTTACCCTTTAAGGAGTATCTCCTAATTCTATATTCTAGTATTTAATTACTTAGGTGCTATTTACCCTATACATACCATGTATGCTTTTGTAGACTTCTTTCATACTCCCTCTAATTCTTCACTAAAGAGTGACCTAAGAGTTCTGATATTTTTAGTCCTATGAATTGATTTATCTTTATCATTTAAGTTGCATTTCTGTGAACTTAAGTTGTTATACTATAAAGAAAAGTTCTTTGAGTTTACAGCACAAGTATATTTTATCTTATTCCAAAGGCTCTGCACTTAGCCCAACAACACCTATTTATAATTCAATAAAACATTTTCTACAAAATACTTAAAAATACCTTCAGGGAAACAAACATTCTGACATTACTTCTGCTATACTTATATACATGGTTAAAGTGACTTTTGCCACAAAACAAATGATGGATCTGCATTCATGTCTGCATGTAAATTTGTTTTATTTTTTATAACTATGACTGGAGTAATGATTCTTGAAACGTCTCTCACAACAGACTTGATTGACAGCTCTCTAAGTGCTGTGGCTTTTATAGCAAACAAAATTGACAGCTCTTAGGTAAAGAGCACATGTAGTTGAGTGGCATTATTTTGTACTTATAGAATAAAGTAAAATGCAAAGGAAATTTGTTCTAATTATTGCTTTTTAAAATTCAACTAATATATTGGGTAAATGTGTGAATTTTTATTTACTTGTGGGATTTGATAGGTATATTTTTATACTGTGCAGATTAAGAATGAATGACTATATTAGCATTATATCTCTACCACAAAATATCTGAAATGCCTCAGTGAAACACATTACCTATCTTCTTTTATAATATGTATATTATATAGGGAGATAGGTAATATTGTGTTTCACTGAGGCATTTCAGATATTTTTAGATATGTACATTGTTCATTAAACTATGTTTAATCTACATAACAAAGAACAAATTGACTGCTAAATTTTCAGATTAGTCCACTAACTATAATTCAACTTAGACCAAGGAAGACCTCTTTTTCTAAACTATGTGGCAACATTTTGTATATGTGTGCATAGTCTATATGAATTGTTAATCTGCATATGGATCTTCCATTGTTGCTTTTATAATGAAAATATAATAAAACTCCCACATACTGTCACATCTTCCTATCAACATGATGCCTTCAAATATAGTTTTACAATCTCAAATGAACTATTAACCCTAATTCCTTTCAGGGAATCCAGTGTCTAAATGACAATGATTATAGTGTTTTTCACATGAGGTACTCAACAAATGTATCACCAATTGCTGCTGACTAAAATTCACATTATAGACCATGTCAGAGAGATGTTGGGCATTTTACATAAAGGATCACTGGTTGGATCTTTATGTGTTTTTGTTAAGCAGTATAAGAGAAAAGTACAGATGCATAGAACTGTGCAGAGTTCATGGGCTCATCTACCAGGAGAACAACTCCTTTCTGAACTGTATTTATGTGCCTGAGGGTAGATAAAAGTAGGAAAGTAGGGAGGGAAAGGACAATCTGGACCAAAACTGTAGGATTCAGCTGGAGTTGTAGAAGTCTGGAGAAGGTGTAAAGAGGGAGAAGAGATTAGATGACTTCTTTTTATTTTTTTGCTGAAGCAATTGGGATTAAGTGACTTGCCCAGAGTCACACAGTCAGGAAGTGTTAAGTGTCTGAGACTATATTTGAACTCAGATCCTCCTGACTTCAGGGTTGGTGTTCTATCCACTGCACCACCTAGCTGCTCTGAAGTGTAGACTTCTAAAATGTTTATTATGCCTATTGATTCTATGACCTTATTATCTTCTTCCCCAAACCAGCTCCTTCTTCACTGTTTTAGTTGAGTGGCCTCATCATTTGCCAAATGTTCTCAGAGGTAAGGATTTGTCAAATGTCACTCCATTAGCAAAAGACAAAAAATTTAGGTCATTTTTAATGATATATTACAGTTGATCTGGACATTCTTAACTGAAAGACCTCTAAGATTTTGGATATCAAACTGATGAGGGTTTGAGCCAAGATGCTCTGACTCCAAATATAGTACTCTTTTAATTACATAGTACAACCTCTTTTGTCTTTCCTGATGAGTTGTGTGATTCCTAACATTATTTTAACTAGAAGAGCCTTAGGACTTTAGTAAGTGAAGTGTAGCAAAATTTAGAGTTCTAGGTCAAATCCCAGGTCTATAATTTACTATGTAACCATGGTCAAATCAATTTTCTCTTGGATATCATTTTCCTCATTTGTAAAATAAGGGATGTTGAGCTAGGTGATTTCTAAAGTCCCTTCTAACTATGTTTACTATAACTTTATACAAAATTTTATTCAACAACTATTTTCTTTATATGCATAATATATTGCTCATAAGAATATAAAAAAATTATAAGATTCTCTATCTTTGTAATCTTAAAATCCTCAGGAGACAAAACACATGTATAATTATGTCTCAATTAAATAACTACCCTTTTATAAAATGATGCAAATATTTAAGTGCTATGAGTCTTTCAAGAAGGAAAAGATCAATGGAGCTTTCAAAAAGCATTTAAAAAGTAGAGATTTCAAAAGGCTGTCCTGGGAAGTAGAATTTGAAATAGTGCTGAAGGATGAATAGAGTTTGAACAAAGCAGAAATGGGGAAGGGTATTACAGGTAGAAGAATGAATAAAAGCACAGATTCATACAATGTAGCATTTGCAGGGACTTTAAAGGTCATCTCGGCTTAAATTTGAGAATAAGTATGGCCATTTGTGCTAAGATATAAAATGGAGAGGTGGAGGGATGGGATAGAATATTAAATAGCTTTTATATTGCTTAGCATGTACCCAACTCTGTCCTTGCTATATATTTTTTCTGTGTGTGTGTGTGTGTGTGTGTGTGTGTGTGTGTATGTCTACCTTTCTTTCTCTTTCCTCCCATATCCTTCCTGAAGAGGGTATCAGGATGCTCCTTATTCTTACTGTCACTTGCTTTAAGCAGCATCTTTCTTCCTTAAAGTATACTCAATCAAAATTTCTATCCAATCCAAATTGGGAAGGCTATGGTACACTGACCCCCAGGTTATTTTCCCTCCTCCTCAATGAATTCAACACCTGGATTACCATCTTCTTTTATTCCCCAACTCTTCCCTTAATACTTCTCATATCTCCTTCTTCCCTATCCCTGAGGACTTCACCTCTTACTTTACTAAAAAAATTTAGACCATTCAAATTAAGTTCCTTCTCCAATTTTTTTAACCTCAAACCTCCTTGTCATTATTTCCCACTTCTTATTCCCTAGGTTTGTGACAAAAGAGTGGCTTCTCTCATTGCCAAGGCCAATCATCTCTCTGAGCATTTAAACCCATACAAGCTTTTCCAATTTATGTGCTCTTGATCATCTCCCTTATCTTTCTAATCATTAGCTTCTCCCTCTCTCCTTTCTTCCTTGGTTCCTTCCCCCTCCAAATCCAGTGCTCTTTCCACAACAATTATGAAAGCCTGAGAAATTTCAGAACAAAGTAAAGAAAGTTAAATTTATTAATAATAATAACAAGCACTTACTATGTTCCTGACACTATGTAATTTATTAATTTTTTTAAAATTCCATATGCCTAGATTCTCTCCACTCCTTTTCCATCTTCCTGCTCCTATGCCCTTATCCTCCTAACCCCCCCCCCCACCAGTTTTTCATGAGTTGTTCCAGGCTTCCTATGTAATTGAACTCAGAAAACCTGAATTCAAATTATGGCTCTGCTATTTAAAACCTCTGTGACTTGAGTCACGTTAAATAATCACATTAATTACCCTTTGTGAGCTTGTATTTTGTGAACTATTAAATAAGGATACTGGTATAAGGATCTTTCCAATGTTAAATCCTATAATTTCCTATGGTGAAAGAATTAAGGTAATAATCAAGGCACAAGGGAGCTTTGTGGTGATTTGGGACCTTCAATAGCTTCCCTAGCCTCTTCTCACTCCCCCAATCTACTGTTACTCTGCCCCCACTCACTTCAACAAAGTTATTACAGTTCTCCATTGCTATTGAGTTGGATGCAGCAAAACTTCAGTTGTTACACTAGAGTCTTAGATACTGCTGAAATGGAGACTCAGATAACAGATGCCTTATCATTAGGATCCATCTTACATTAGATACTCAGATACCAGTCTGTCTAGATCTCAACTATGTACTATACACAGTAAAAGCAATAATTTAACAATTATCAGTTGTGAAAGACAGCCATCTAATCAAGGGCAGAGTAGTTGGGTAAAGGTAATCACTTGTCTAAGTTCTCCCAAATTCCCCTTCAAATTAAAATAATATCTCAGGTTTAAATGTGGAGCAGCAAAACTAACAAAAGGTTGATATGAAACAACTTACCAGCCAAGGAAAATTTAGGAGTTCGGAAGAAAGTCTTACAAGGAGTACAGTTGGACCTGAAATCTAACAGCAGGACTTGGGAAATAGTTCATCAGTAGTGGTGGCAACCTCCGGAAGCTCTTAACCCAAACAACAGTACAGAAGATTATAAGGAACAATTTGCTGGAATTGGGTACAGGACTCTTTCACATTGTCAATGCACAGTACTGGGTCACAATCCCAGAGCTAAGCGCTTGCAAGCAGCCATAGGGGTGCAGGGATTCTGTTCATAATTCCAGGACAGAAAAGGGTATTATGGTCACTCCCAAAACAGGACACAGGTTAGGAGAGCAGTGACTACATGCCAACTTGGAAGAAACAAAATCCTAGAGATCCCTTGAGCTAGCTCTGATGATAGCAACAAGAAAAGCCTGAAGCTGGGGATAGTATCCCCTCAATTCTAGGAGCAGAGTTCACTTTTTATATAGTTATAAGTCAAGAAATAAGCTGGAAAAGTAAAAAAAAAAAAAATAAACAAACCAAGGGGAAGCTAGGTGGCACAGTAGATAGAGCACCAGCCCTGAAGTCAAGACTTGAGTTCAAATCTTATCTCAGACACTTAACACTTTCTAGCTTTGTGACCCTGGACAAATCACTTAACCCCAATTGCCTCAGAAAAAAACAAAACAAAACAAAAACAAAAACAAAAAACCAAAACCCTCAATCATAGAAAGTTACTATGATGACAAGGAAGATTAAGACAACTCAAAGGATCTAAAAACAACTACATGTGAAGCATCAAAGAAAAGCATAAACTGGTCACAGCCTCACTCCTCCCCCCAAAAGGAAAAAATTCTTGGAAGAGCTCAAAAGGATTTTAAAAATCAAATAAGAGAGGTAGAGAAAAAAATTGGGAAAAGAAATGGAAGTGATCCAAGAAAAATTATGAAAGAGAAGTCCATCATAGTAGAGGAAGCATAGAGAAATGTTGGAGAAAATAGCTCCTGAGAAAACAGAACAGGTCAAGTGATGGAAGAATAACAAAGATTCACTGAAGAAAAGAACTCTTTGAAAAGCAGAATTGGTCAAAGATAATTCCAAAAGCATCATGATAAAAAATACTCTAAATCTTCAGAGAAAGAACACATGGAACCCAAAGGTAAGTTTTCATTTTTTTTTAAGGAGGGTCTGTATTTTCTCTCATATGACCAATATTAAAATGTTTTGCATCATTTCATAAGTATAACCTAGATCAAATTGTTTATCATTTCAGGAAGAAGGATGGAGAAAGGAAGGGGGATAATGTGAAATTTGAAATTTAAAAAAAGAAATGTTAAATGTTTTTCTATGCGATTGGGAAAAATTAAATATTACTTTAAAATGGGGGAAAAAACCACAGGAAGTTTTTCTGTTAAATATATAATTAAGCCAAATTTATTATAATATGAATCATTCCTCAATTGATAAATGATCAGAGGATATGAATGGGCAGTTTTCTGAAAATGAAATCAAAGCTATGGTCATATGAAGAAAATTCTCTAAATAATTCTCAATTAGAAAAATACAAAATTAAAATAACTTTGATGTACCATCTTATACCTACAATTGGCTAGTATGACAGAAAAGGAAAATGATAAATGTCAGAGGGATATGGGAAAATTGGGACACTAATGAATTGTTGGTGGTATTGTATACTGATCTAACCATTCTTTTTTTTTTTTAAATAAAGCTTTTTATTTTTAAAACATATGCACAAATAATTTGACAACACTGATCCTTGCATAGCCTTGTGTTTCAGATTTTCTCCTCCTTCCCCCATCTCCTCCCCTAAATGGCAAACAATGCAATATATGTTAAACATATTAAAATATATGTTAAATACAGTATGTATAAACATATTTATACAATTCTCTTGCTGCATAAGAGAAATCAGATAAAAAAAAAAAAGAAATTAAATGAGTAAGAAAACAAAATGTAAGTGAACAACAACAAAAAGAATGAGAATGTTGTGTTGTGATCCACATTCAGTTCCCACAGTCCCCTGTGTGTAGATGGCTCTCTTCAGATCATCATTACTGGCATCAGTCATCTCATTGTTGGAAAGAGTCACACTCATCAGAACTGATCCTCGTGTAATATTGATGTTGTGTACAATGCTGATCCTACCATTCTGAAAAATAATTTGGAGCTATGTCTCCAAAGCAAACAAACTGTGCAAACTCTTTGATCCTGCAATAGCACTATGGGTCAGTTTTTCAAAGAGATTTAAAAAGAGCACCTATTTGTACAAACATACTTACAGCAGTTCTTTTTTGTGGTGGCAAAGAATTGGAAAATGAGGAGAAGCCCTTCATTTGAGGAGTAGCTGAACAAGTTGCATTTTATTTATTTTTAAAATTTTCTACCGTCATTTATTACATTGTATAATGGAATCATATTTTTGTTTGTTGTCTTGGATTGACTGCATTACAAAGGTAAAAGGGGAAGTCCAATCAGGAGAAGAGATACTGCCTTTATTTATTTATTTATTTTTACAAGTTGCGTTTTATGATTGTAATGAAATACTATTGTGTTACAAGAAATGTCTAACAATGGTTTCAGAAAGATTTGGAAAGACTTAAGTGAACAGAACTAGAAGAATATTATACACAGTAACAGCAATATGGTAACAATTATCAACTGTGAATGACTTAGCTATT
Organism: Sminthopsis crassicaudata; assembly: GCF_048593235.1. Classification (NCBI taxonomy): domain Eukaryota; kingdom Metazoa; phylum Chordata; class Mammalia; order Dasyuromorphia; family Dasyuridae; genus Sminthopsis; species Sminthopsis crassicaudata. Next base: position 182,242,591 of record NC_133619.1, on the reverse strand, counting down.
CTCAGCAATACAATGATCCAAGACAATTCCAAAGGATTTATGATGCAAAATTCTATCTACCCCCAGAGAAGGAATTGATGAAGTTTGAAATGCAGATCAAAGCATTTTTTTTCCTTTATTTTTCTTGGGTTGAGTTGTTTTTTTGGTTTTTTTTTTTTGGTAACATTCTTTTGTGAATATAGAGATGTTTTGCATGACTGCAAATATATAGCTCATATCACATTGCTTGCCTTTTCAGGGGTAGGGAGGAAGAAAATTTGGAACTCACAATTTTGAAAAAGGAATGTTAAAAATTATTTTTACATGTAATTGGGGAAAAGTAAAATGTGAAAATAAAAATAAGACAATGATTCAAGACAAAGAACATGATTTAAGAGAACTAATGAATTTTGAGTACAGACTACAGTATACATTTTTTTTCACTTTATTTTTCTGGTCTCCTCCACCCCTCAACGACCATGGGAATGCTTTGCTTGACTTCACATGTGTAATTGATTTCATATTGTTTGTCTTAAATCCGAAGTCCAAAGGATTTTTTTTTTTTTGTCTTCACATCCCCAGGGACTATAAAAGTTTAATAAATATGCCCTGAATGTTGAAAGAAACAATAATTAAGATCCCATGGAGGAAATTTACCTTGGGAAATGGAGCCCCATAGAAGTATTATAAATAACTAACATTTACTTAGTACTTTTAGTACTATTTTCCAGGCACATTTCTAAACACTTAAAAAATATTATTTCATTTGATCCTCACAACCTGAGAGATTGGTGATGTCATCATCTCCATTTTACAGTGAGGAAAACTGAGGTAAATAGAAGTTAAATTACTTGCCCACATTCACACAGCTAGTAAGTGTGAAACCAAATACAACTCGGGTGTTCTAGGCCCGATGTTCTATCCAATACACCAGTTAGCTAGGACAGTGATTGGATAAAAACGTTTTTCCAAGATGATTTAATTTAGAAGCTCTGAGTTGGATGGATAAAAGTAAATTGGGACTCTCTGAAATAAGCATTAATTAAAAAAGAAATTAATTCTTATTACACGAGTCTTCAGAGCGTGCCTCTGATCGGGTCTCCATTAATTGTCTTTTTGCTTGTTTTTTTTTTCTTTTTTTCTTTTTTTCTTTTTTTTTTTAACTAAGGCATCGGGAGTTAAGTGACTTGCCTAGCTAGCGTGCTGAGGTAAGATTTGAACTCGGGTCCTCCTGACTTCGGGGCTGGTGCTCACTGCGCCACCTAGCTGCCCCTACTTGTTTTCTCGATGCCTGCTACATGGTAGGGGCTTTATAAGTGCTTATTGAATAACCAGTAGTGGTAGTGGACAATGCTATCTCCTGGTATAGTTGAACTTAACAGAATGGGCTTAGGTAAAAGATGGGAGTGGCCGATCGCTCGGTAAAGGTCCTTTTGCTTTTGTGTCTCCTTTAGATTTGTCTTTGCAATGCCTGGAATATAGCTTTATATATGACTTTTCATCAAGGACAAGCTCGGCCTCCTTAGGGCCAAAGACTAGTAGAAAAACTTGGATGGCCGGGGGCAGACACTAGGTTGAAGGCGCTGCTAGTCGCGGACTAGTGTGGATAGTCCGGAATCCCGCATAGAACACCAAGCACCCGCAGGAAAAAAAAAAAAAAAAAAAAAAAAAACCTCCGCAGAGGATTTTCTAATGCGCATGCGTAATTGCTAGACTTCTCTCGCGAAGTCTACGAGCGCAAAAAAAAAAAAAAAAAAAAAATCCCTCCCACTCGGCACCTGCGCAGGAGGCCGACTCCTCCCCTTTCCCTTCTTCCCGCGGTAGGCATGGCGGCTCCTTGGGCGCCTTTCACCGCCACAGTCACTAGCTTTCTATTTACTCGCAGTAGGAGTGGACTGGCTCGGAGCCTAGTCGCCTGGAAAGCAGCGGCAGTTGAGCAGCGAACGGCAGGTGGGACCCAGGTAATCCCTGGAGAAGAGAAGGAAAGGGAAAGTCACGGGGACTTAGAACAAGGGGCGTGGGGAAATGTGGACTCGGCCTCAGGCTCTTCCTCCTTCCTGCGCGCCGCCGCGCGTGAGGCGGGGAAAGGGCGCGCGAGGAGGGTGTTTGGTCCTCGTTCCTCGCGCCGCCCTCCCCTCCCCGGATAACCCCGCCCCTATTTCCTTCGCCCCGTGGTGTTCTTAGTAGTGTGGAAGGAGGCGGGAAAGGAACGCGTCCCTTAGACCAGTGAGTGCTGCCCAGTGTTGCTGATTGCAGTTATGCGGTTTCGCTTTGAGTTGAAGAGTTTTAGATAGAGACACATACCGGGTGGAGGCAAAAGCTTCTGGTGATTTTATTTTTTCATATTTTCATTTTTTCCATATTGGTATATTTTATAATAACATTAACCACTACTGCCACCGGTCTTTCACTAAGCATTTATCAAGCCCCTACCATATATCAGGCGTAGGAAAAACAAACAATATGTCATTTTATTATTATTTATTACATTTTCCTGTTTCCAATTTACAAAACACTTATCTTCTCTCCCGTCTGTCTCTCTGGGGAAAAAAACCAATATATATATATATATATATATATATATATATATATATATATATATATATATTTTTTTTTTTTTTTTAAACATGCAGGTAGACCGAAAAAAGAGTAGAATGAAAATGACTAATGTTGGAGGGCCTGAGCGTACGCAGGCACATTGATCCATTACTAGTGGAACTGAATTGGTCCAAACATGATTCATGTGTGAGGGGAATAAGAGAAACCACTCTGTCTCCACCTTTGACTGCTATGTGACCTTGGCCGTTATCACTAGGAAGATGTAAAATGGGCCAGAACCAAGCTTGGGGATGGGAAAAGGATACGCCCCTCCTATACTTTAAAACCCGCTTCAACTTCTCTTGAATATGTCCCTTTTTCTCTTGTGACATTGCCACCTTCTGGTACAGGCCTTCTTCATCTTAAGCCTGAGCTACTGAAGTCAAGTTTCCATCCTTTACCCTGCTGCTAAAGAGCAGATCTGGCCATTCTCAATTCCTCCTCAACCCCTTCTCCCCCTCCAATTCAGTCAACTCAGTCAAACTTAGCTTTTAAAGCTCTCCATAGCCTTCCTCCTAACTATTTTTTCAGTTCTACCCTTCCTGTCCTCCATGATCCAGTGACACAGGCATTCTTGTTTCTAGAACACGACACTGCTTGTTCCTCATTCCTGGAAATCTCTCCTACCTTATCTATCCTCTCTGATTTTCCTGTCTTCCTCAGATTTCAGCTTAAATTCTATCTCCATACATATTGGTATGTTGTCTCCCGTGTTAGAATAGGAGTACCTTAAGAACAAGACTGGAGTGTTGTTTTTTTATTCCTCCTTTTTTTGTATCCTTACTGCTTAGTACAATGGCTGGCACATAATACAGATCAGCCTGTTAGGGTAAGAGGATCAGAGGAAAGAGCTCTTAACAATGTGCTTTTAGTCAATGAACAGACATTTGTAAGTACTGAGGATACAAAGTAAAAAGCAAAAATATTTCCAATCTTCAAGGAACTGTAAATTTAGTTCTAGTTCTTCTTTGGAATGTAAGCTGCTCTTGGAGGACATGGATTGTTTACTTTTTTTTTGAGAATTTGTGTCCCCATGGTCTATTGGCTGTTGATAAGATGATGTCTCACTCCTCTCCTTGTTTTAGATGTTTGAAACTGCATGTCCCATAAGTATTTCAAGCTCATGTCCATTTTGGACATGATAAAACAGCTAGTTTTATCTCCTCTTCCTCTCCTCCCTGCCAACTCCAATTTGGCCATCTCCATGAAACTTATTTATTTCTGTCAGAGTCACTCTCTACATCTCCTGGATCTCTTCACTTTGCTTGTCATGTTGCCACTACACTTATTCACTTATGATTTTCCTAGTGTTTAGGTTTAAACATATTACTCTTAAGTATAAACTCCTGTGATCAAATATAAATTCCCTTTTAAAGCTTTTTACATCCCAACTTCAACCTACCTTTGTAACACTATTATTTCCCTTCCTTCTCTTTCTTATCCAGCCAGACTACCCTTCTTACTGTTCTCTCATCTTCCATCTCAGTGCCTTTCATCCATGTTTAAAATACACTTTTCATCTCACCCTGAGCTCTTAGAATCTCCTTTTCTCTTAAAAATTCAACTTAAATACATTTACAAGTCTACCTGCTAGTGCCCTTTCTCACAAAATTCTCTTTCTATTTTGTACATGTGCAGGTTGTTTTCACATTAGAATGTAAACTCACTGAGGGTAGGAACTTTTGTTTTTGTTTTTTTCCCTAGCATCAAGCACAGTGTTTGATACGGAGGTCTCAATGTTTGTTGATTGGTTAAATAGATGAACAAGTTGTAATAAAAGAAGGTAAAAATTCAAAGAAACTTAGGAAGTTTTGTATAAATAACAACAGTAGCATATATGTAGTGCTTTAACGTTTGCAAGACTCTTTACAAGCATTGTCTCATTGTCTTCACAGTAACACTTTAAAGTAGTGCTATTATGATGATGCCCATTTCTCAGATTAGAAAGCTGAGGCTGACAGTTTAAATAATATACTTGTTATTGTACAACTAATAAATATTTGAGACTGGATCTGAGCTTAAGATTCCCCGATTCCCAAGTACAGTAAACTACTTATGTAAGCAGGATAATAAGCACAATGATCACAATGTTGAAAAAAATATATATTAAAAGCTATCAGAACTTGAATTTCTGAATTCCATTAGTAGTAGATTGTAGGTGATGTCCATTTAACTCAACTATGTTGTCATAAGAGGAAGTTGTATGGGGGAAAGTGGGTACTGGAAAGTGTTTTGACTTAAAAAACATTAACAACACTTTTTATAAAAATGAACAGATTTCAAAACAGGTGAGTGAAACAAATTACTTTTACAGTGAAAATAAGGACTATTTTTTCATCTTGGAAGAAATAGATATAACCTATTTGGGAATACTTTGTATTGGGCAAACTAGAATTGAATTCGATCTCTTCTATGTTGGTTTATCATGAAGATTCCTAATCCATTATCAGTAATGGCAGATTTACTGTGTAATGTCACTTAATGTACTAAAAAGCTGGCTCTTAAGGCATATAACAACTATGTTGCCACTCCTTTTTTTTTCTCCCTTTTTGGAAGAGCTGTTTGACAGCTGGGTACATAACTGAAACCATGATCCAAATACATTTCCTCTCTGAAATTCTGACTGCTTTTAGAACAAACTTGGCAGCTTCTGAACTTTTTAGAAGAGAAACTGCATGTTTTTGTTGTGATAACATAATTTGTATTTGAAGAGACACTGAGAAATTTAGTGCCAATCTTTGATATATATGGGTTTATAATTCCCAATTTTATTTGACCACATTACTCTTTGTTTCCTTTGTCTTCACATATAAAAAGTGTCAGTACTAGTCTTCCTCATATTAGTCAACAAGCATTTACTGGCAGCTGTGTACCAGGTATTTTTAAATTAATGCAGTTCCTCTAGAAGATATACTTTATGTAATTATCTTTTAGGCGTATGTCTTATCTTTTTAATTAGATTTTAAGTTTTGCAGGGGCATGGACTATATCTTAGACCTTTCTATTTTCAGTGTCTAGAAGAGTGCAGTATACATAGGAACATAAATTTAGAGCTGAAAGTAACCTTCAGGGTCTTCTTGGCCACTAAACTATGTATAATCATCCTTGCTGGCTGCATATTGACTTAGAAAACCACATTAACATTATCTATATCTTTATGTGTGTGTGTGTGTGTGTGTGTGTGTGTGTGTGTGTGTGTGTGTGTGTGTGTGTGTAATGTTAAATGTTTCCTCATCATACTTTTCTTTTTTAAATTTTGGGCAAGGCAATATGGGTTAAGTGACTTGTCCAGGGTCACACAGCTAGTAAGTGTTAAGTGCCTGAGGCTGAATTTGAACTCAAGGCCTCCTGACTCCAAGGCTGGTGCTTTATCCACTGCATCATCTAGCTGCCCCCCTCATTACACTTTTAATCCGCTTCTGGTTGCACTAGGGAATCCTGGTCCTTTGGTCCAGATCCATTATTTTTCCTGTGCCTTATTCAGTCATTTTCAATTGTGACCAACACTTCATGATCCATTTGGTGTTTTCTTAGCAAAGATACTGAAATGTTTTGCCATTTCCCTTTTTAGCTTATTTGATAGATGAGGAAACTGAGACAAACAGAGTTAAGTGACTTGTTCTGGCTCATGACTTGTTCTGGCTCACACAGCTATTAAGTGTCTTAAAATTGGATTTTGAACTTAGAAAGATCGATCTTCCTAATTCCAGGTCTTAATCTCTATCCGTTTTATCTCCTAGTTAACTCTGCCGCCATACCATTCTTCCATGTAATGGTTTGTTTATATGAAACTGAATGGTTAAATGTAATGTCCGGACTAGCTTTCTGGTGGATCTCGGTACCAGCTCGAGCCCTTGATCTTAGAAGATGAGTGGAGAAGTGGAACTCATGTGGATGATCAAACATAGCGTCTTATTTATTCCAAATTGTCCCAGCCTTATATACCTTAATATAACACACAGGTTGTCACCGCCCCTTGACTTCTTAGGAAGGCCAAGAACCCTTAAAGAGTCAGCAGGGTTCCTTTTACTGGAGTTAAAGGGTCTTATACCTTATACCCAGGTTCCCCACTATCTGTGGCCCTCTACATTACTCGCTTTCTTTTGTTTTAATTGAAGCAGGTATATATCATTTGGTAAATCCATCAGCATGGGAGGAATCACACAAGCAAGTAGTAATATTACAAACAATATGAATAAACAAGATACTATATAAGACTTCCATGAGTCCCAGAATGAAGATATAGAAAGTAACTATCAATTCACAACCACACATACACCTCCTTCAGCAGCCAAGAGATAGTCCAAAGCCAATCTGTTGTCCATCACTTCATGTGACGGACATAATCAGAGATGGAACCACCCGATGTTTCTTGTTATGATGTTTCATCATTGAACAATTGGAACTGGTTTGAATCATCTCATTGTTGAAGGAGAGTCATGTCCATCAGAATTGATTGTCTTATGGTCTTGTTGCTATGTATAGTGATTTCCTGGTTCTGCTCATTTCACTTAGCATCAATTCATGTAAGTCTCTCTAGGCCTTTGAAATCATCCTATGGAACAGTAATATTCCATAGCATTCATATACCATAATTTATTCAGCCATTCTCCAATTGATTGGGCATCCATTCAGTTTCTAGTTTCTAGCTATTACAAAGAGGTCTTCCACAAATATTTTTGCACATATGGTCCCTTCTTTAAGATCTCTTTGGATCAACTGTTGGATCAAAGGGTATGCACAGTTTGATAACTTTTTGAGCATAGTTCCCAATTGCTCTACAGAATGGTTGGGTCTGTTCACAACTCCACCAACAATGTATCAATGTCCCAGTTGTCATATGTGCGATTTCTTAATGCCAGTTTTATCCCATTGTATTTAGTTAGTTGTTATCCCACTACCTTCTACGTCACTGGTTCCAAACTCTCTTCCTTAGAGAGCCAAGTGCATTCCAGAGCACCTGAGAACTCAGTGATCTGCATCTGAGTTACAAAGAAATCTTGCTTCTCTATTAACCTAACTAAGCAGGCTTCATACTTCCCTCCAGAGGGAGGCTCTTTTGTTAGTGCTTGCCCCATTTCAGCTGAAAAATGAAAGTGACTAAATTAGTTCTTATCAAATCTTCCCTCTTTTCATACTTACCCTGTGTTGGTCACGGGTTCTCCTCAACTGAACTTGCTGATTGCCTCTGTTGAGCTGCTTTGTATCCTGTTTTCAAGGGCCTGTTTTTGAACACCAAATGTAATGTCTGGACTAGCTCTCTGAAGGATCTCAGTACCAGCCCGGAGTCCTTGATCTTAGAAAAAGAATGAAGAGGCAGGACTCACGTGGATGGTCAGACATGGAGTACGTTTATTCCAAATTCTTTCAGCCTTATATACCCTAATATCCTTACATATCTATAGCACACTGTGCATGTGCTAACTATATACTGGGTATGCAGGATCACATAAACAATTTTCTATTGTGTAGATGACTCTTTGCCACTTGGTATCACTCTGCTTTAATTTCAACACAAGTTGTCACAGCCCCCTCACTTCTCAGGAAGGCCGAGAACCCTTAGGGGAGATGGGGACCAAACCAGACACTGTCAGTAGGGTTCCTTTTACTGGACTAAAGGGTCTTTTGGAGTACATCTTTTGGTTGTTTTAGATTTTCTAAACATGTTTCCATCATGTATAAGTGAAAACATTTTAATTTTTTCATTACATTGGTTGGTAATTTTCTTTTCATGACTTCTTACTTGCTTCTCACCTTCCTATTTTACTTGGGTATGCCCTAATTTGAGTATGTTTTTCTTAAAACATGGTCTATAGAACTAAATATAGTAATCTAGAATGGGTGTTCTACAAACTTTTTTGATCACACACACACACACCTATTGGTTTAAAAAAAATTTGAGCATACATCCTTAACATGTATATTTATAAATTACATGCATATGTTATTGTTCAGGTATGAAATTGGGACTGACTGGACTTGTGATTTCTTTGATATAGGGAAGTCCCATATTAGTAAATTTACCCTACCAATTCAGGTATACTTGTTCTCCAAAATTTATCGTTTTAGAGTTAGCTAGAACCCTGAGAAGTAAAGTGACTTGCCCAGAATCACAAACAGTACATTTCAGAAGCTGGATTTGACCTTAGATTTTCCTAGTTTTAAAGCAAACAAAACATAAACTATTTACAAAATAAAAATATGAGATAAAGTTGAAATAAATAAAATTTGAAAATTTTTATTAATGACTTGAAAAACTTTTTTGCTCTAAAATATTATAATTACTCAACAATGATAATTATATTTTAGTGAGAACAAGTTAATTGAATGATTACTGAATTTTGAAAATCTTGGGCTTAATAGTTGGTAATACAATAATGTATTGCAATGTGCTGAAAGTCAAAGAATAAATGACAGTGCCACTGCTAACCCCTCTGTGTTGTGAAACTTTTATTCATTCATTCATTCCTTACATACCATATGTGACCAAATGATAGGCTCAATTGTATTATTAAAGCTTAATTTAAAATATATATATATGTATATATAGAGAGATATAGATATGTATATATGTATATTAGCATTTATAACATTTATGATGCATTTTCCCCAAATCCACATGGTTTCAATCACACCTTGCTCATGGTCCGTTAATCAACAATATCTGATTTTTTATGCAAGCACAGAGGGCTTGGATATTGTTGTTGACAGAAAGGGAGCAATAATATATGGGACAGCATTCTATTTGAATAAGGAAGTTAAGATACTAGCATTCTGGGCCAAACTAAGGAATCACTATGATAAGAGATGGGGGACTATGAGTATATAACACTGTATATGTTGTCAGACTTTTTTTGATATATTTGATTTTGTTTATATGTGTGAGCTTTTTTTTCCTTTTGTTTCCTCTTTTTAAAAATATGAAATGAAACATCTATACCAGTACAATAAAAAAGATAATTGTATAAGAAAAAAACTTATCTTAAAGTTGTTCTTAAAATAATATTGCTATTAATTTACACAATGTTCCTTTCATTCTGCTCATTTTGCTCTTTATTTCATGCATAATCTTTCCACATTTTTCTAAAATCATTGAGCTCATCTTTTCTTACAGCACAGTAATATTTCATCACAATCATATACCACACAACTTGTTCAGCCATTCCCCTATTGATGGGCACCCCTACATTTTCCAGTTTTTTTGCTACCACTAGGAGAGCTACTATAAACATTTAAGAACATATAACTTCTTTTCCTTTTTTCCCTAATCATTTTTTTACAATAGTAGTGGTATTGCTAGGTCAAAAGTAGTTTAATAACTCTCTGGGAATGATTCCAGATTGCATTTCAAAATGGTTGATCAGTTCACAATTTTCCACACATCCTTTTTCCCTTTTATCATTTTAGCCAGTTTGGGAGAGTGTAAAATATGTCAAGTTTATTTTAATCTGCATTTCTCTCATCAATAATGATTTAGGGCATTTTTTTATTGAGTGGAAGTTGTTTTGATTTCTTCACTAGAAAGCTGCATATTCATATCTGTTGACCATGTATTAATTGAGTAGTGACTTATATTCTTATTTTGTAGATTTGAGAAAGTTCTTTATATACTTCAGTTATAAGACCTTTATCTGATAAACTGTTTATAAAATTTTTTCCTCCAACTTTCTGCTTTCCTTCCAATTTTGGTTATATTTTATTTGTATAAAAATCTTGTATTTAGTGTGATTGAAATTATCCATTTTAGATCTGATTTTTCTATGTCTGATAAGTAAAATATTTTATGTAATTTTCCTGTAAAATCCCTCTTTATATCTAGGTTATTTATCCATTTTGATTTTATCTTGGTAAATGGTGTGAGATATTAATTAGCCCATGTCCAATTTCCACCATACTGCTTTTCAGTTTTCCCAATAATTTTTACCAAATGAATGAATTCTTATCCCAAAATCTTAACTCTTTACACTTCTCAAATGCAAAGTTATTATGCTTATTTGATGATGTAAATTGGATGTCTGTTCTATTCCACTAATCTACCTTTCCATTCTTAGCCAGTACCAGATAATTTTGATCATTACTGACATATGATACACTTTAAGATTTGGTACTGCTATATCTCCTTCCATTATACTTTTTCCATTTTTTCCTTTAATTCTTTTTTAAATGAATTTTTTTATTTTTTCTAATTCAATAAGATACTTTTGGGGGGATAATTTAATTGGGATGACATTAAATATATAAATTAGTTTGGGTAAAATTTGCATTTATTATTTTGGCTTTGCCTACCCATAACTTTCCAATTATTTAAATCTTTCTTTAAAAAAAAATTCATTTATATAGTTCTTGGATTTGTTTTTACAAGTGTATTCCCAGGTATCTTATACTGTCTTGAGTTATTTTAAATATGGTAATTTTTTACTATCCTTGCAGAGTTTTGTTTGTGATATTTAAGAAAGCTGATGATATACATGGATTTACAGGATGGTGATATCCTACATGGATTTACAGGATGGTGATATCCGGCTACTTAGCTAAAATTGTTTCACCTAACTTTTTAGTTGAATCTTTAGGTGTTTCCAAGAATTTCATCATAGCGTTTACAAAAAGATAGACTTATCAACTCATTTCCTATTCCTTCAAATTCATTTTCTTCTCTTCTTGCTAGGATTTCCAATACAATATTGAATAATATTGGTGACAGTGGGCAGTCTCCTTTCATACCTGATCTTACTGGGCAAGCCTATAGTTTATTCCCATTAAAAATAATCCTTGCTGATGGATTTAGATAAATTCTTTTTATCAGTCTAAGGATATGTTGGATTTGAAGGAAGGTATTTTTTTTTCCTTTTTAAATTTTTTTAAATTAAAATTTTAAATCTTTTTAAAAATTCTTGCTTTCTTGGAACAGTAGAAGGAATAAATTGGGGGAGATAGGTTATATAAAAACTACATATACAGACACATACTCTAAGAATTCAAGGCTAGAATGAATGACTGGACTAAACTTTTTGAATATGTTCTGCTAGTCGTGATCTGAAATATAGGTGTAGATATATTTCATTGTCTATATTGGAGTGCACACTATTCCCGAAGCACTGAACCTTTGTTTGTCTGAATCTAACAAAGCAACTAAGCTTTTCTGATATTTAATTTTCTTAGGAAATCATGCTGTTTAACCTGTGACAGATTCAAACACTGCCTTTGTAACAGTTTGGTTTTTTGTTTTGTTTTGTTTTGTTTTGTTTTTTAACATACTTGGTAGTCATTCTGATTTTAAACACTTTCTTGTAGTTTATTTTGCAAGAATATTTTCCTGTTGGGATGCCTTACTTTTTGGTTTTCAGAGTCCTGAGGGCTTGAATAATTAGGGTGCTGCTTTTCTCTTTTACTGGATTATCTAAATTTAGCTAATTCAACAAAATGCTCCAAAGCTGTTTTCAGTGGGAAAGTATTTGTTTTTTTGTTTTGTTTTGTTTTGTTTTGTAGTCTTCCTGCTGAAGTCTTTTTTTTACCTAGGGCCATCTCATCTGTGATTTCTCACCTAATTTCTTGCCTTTCTCAATGTTTTGGTATCTGACCTATTTAGAAACAGTCTTTTTTGTGGAATAACATCCTCTTTTGTTGTTGTTGTTTTATAGATTTCTGTATCATCTCCAGTCAGTTATTAAGCATTTAATAAGCGCTTATTATGTGCCAGGAACAGTACTAAATGTAGAAGTTACAAAGAAAAGTAAACACAGTCTTTGCTTTCAAGTAGTTCACATTTTAATGGGGAATACAACATGCAAATAACTATGTACATCGTACTTGTATATAATACAAAAGGAAGGTAATCTTAAGAGGTGAAATGGAGGCAGGAAGACTAAAGAAGGCTGGATGTTGAACTGAATCTTGAAAGAAAGTAACAAGGCCAGACCTTTTCAAAACAACACATTGGAGTGGGGAAGAGATTGAAATAGAACAGTGAGAAAGTCTTTGAGGTCAGTTGTAGTGGTATACTTGTCCTTATTACTTAGGAAGCTGAGGATGGAGGATCACTTGAGTCTGGGCTATCCTGTACTATGATAATCAGATATCTTTGATAAGTTCAGTATTTGTGTTGACCCCTGGAGAAAAACAGGTGAAAGTCAGAAACAGGTCAGAAGGTTATCAGTCTCTGTGGAGGGCCTGTATAGTGGTGGTAATTGTATGAATAGAAAGAAAGAAAAAAATATATACCAGACATGTTGTAGATGAAATAACAAGATTTGGCAGCAATGGATTGGATATGTAGAGTGAATGTCTGTGAAGAGTTGACATTGTGATTCTAGTACCTTCTGTAATAATATGAAAGTTGGTTGAAGGGAAGGGATTGTAGAAAAGAAGATATTGACTAGAACTCAGGAGAGAATCTAGGTTGGGTATATAATCTGTAATTTAGAGGTAATAGTTGAATCAATGGGAACAATAAAATCATCAAGTGTGATAGGTTAGAGGATTCTTTACTTTTTTGGGTGTCATGAACCTGTTCGGCAATCTGGTAAAGCCTGTGGACTCCTCAGAATCATGTTTTAAATGCATAAAATACATAAGGTTACAAAGGAAATTTAAAAAGAAGTAAGATCCCAGATTAAAAACTCCTTTTAATAGAGAAAAGAAAAGTAATACTAGGATATAACCTTGAGGATAATCCAATATTAGTGGAAGATCCAGCAAATTAGATCAAACAGTTAAATATAGAGGGAAAAGTAAGGATATTGTCATAAAAACCTAAAAAGAAGAGAGTACTATAAGAGTAAGGAAGCCTTATAATGAGGGCAAAAAGGATGAGGTTGAAAACAGTCCATTAGACAGGCAAACATTGCTAACTTTGGAGAGAGTAGTTTTAGTTTAATTCAATTAGAAGCCAGATTTGAAGGGTTTTGAAGCAAGTGAGAAGATGGGAAGTAGAAGCATCTGCTATAGGTGACTTTAAGCCTTAAGGAAGGATGAAAAAATTTGGAATAGCTACTGTGATGAGTAAAATAGCAAAAAGTAAATAAGCATTTGTTAAGTGCATACTAGGGTGCTAAGCACTGCTAAGCTACAAAGAAGCTTAGATTCATAAAAAGGAGGGAAAATAGTGAAAACAAAACAAAGAAACCAAAAAAACCAGTCCCTTCTCTTGCTGAGCTCACAGTTTTATGGAGACAGTATACATAAATAGAATGTGTGTGTGTTTGTGTGTGTGTAAATATAAATATATATATATATATATAAATACACATATACACAGAAATATACATGCATAAATACACATATACATATATTTGTGTATATGTATGTGTATTTATGTATAGTGAATTGAATATAGTCTCCAAAGCAGAGCTGTAAAATTAAGACATTTTGTAAGATGTGGGACTATTGCTGTAAGTTAAAGGAACCAGAGAAATTTAGAGGCAGAGTTGAGTATTCTGACATGAGAGATAACTAGTAGCTAGTGAAAATATTCTAAATTGGGACATGATGGAATGTTTTGTTCAAGGAAAATCAAGGAGGCCAGTGTGATGGGTTCTCATGTGGGGGAGTATAAGGTATAAGCAGACTAGAAAGGGAGAAGAAGGTTAGGTCATGAAAGGCTTTGAAAGACAAACAGGATTTTTATATTTGATCCTTGAAGCAATAAGAAGCTCCTGAAATTGATTGAACTTGGGACTAACATCAGATCAGTTTGACAGCAGAGTAGAGATTGAATTGGAGTGGGGGAAACTTGAGGAGGCAGATCCACCATTGCATATTCCATTTTCCAATGGTGAGTGGAATCATCAGCTTTGCACAAGTTTTTGTACCTTTTTTATTGTTTTAACCACAGAATGGAATTTTTGCTTGCCACAGGCCAGGGTTGGATAAGCAGACAATCTTGCCCCTTTCTCACACTCGGAGGTGAGCAGTGTGGTTCTTAAAAAGGCTGCTTAGACACCTAGGGGGTGCTGAATCCCACTGATGCTTCCAGTGAGAAGACAATCTTATGGCCTGGGCTGCCTGTGTGCAGGATTGACTACAACTCTCAGTATATCTGAACTTGCTACTTTGTCACTGGCCCATTGCCACAAGATTTTAAGACAGGTAGAAATTGTAAAATAGTATGATGAAGTCTTTTGATTAATGTGTAAATTGGATTTAAGTGAGGCAGAAGTGCATGAAGTTATATTAGCCTCACTCTCTCTTCCAATGTCATCACTGTCCAGTGGTAGGACAGAGTTAAGACTATTGAAGATGTCTTGAGATGCAGTCTTTTATTGGTGCCTTTGATATCTAACCAAGTGCTGAGCTCTCCACAGCTTCACCTGCTTCATCTGCTTTATAGCTGTTGGAACAAGTTGTTCTCATCTGCCCATTTTACCAGAGGAAGTCTTCACATGCTTGGGGTAGATATCCTCTTCATCCCTCCAATTCACTCTAAAGTTTGAGATTCCTTTGTTATCTCTCACCTAGTTTAGCCTGTTGGCAGAAACAGTTTACTAGGTTGTGGTCACTGTGCATGTTACAGTTTCTTGGAGCCACTGATGAGAGTTGGACACCAAAGGTGGAAAACAGTCCAGTAAAGAGCTTGCCAGCCCTGGCCTAGTTTTTCATGAATATACTCTGCATCTCACCCTGTGGTCAAAGCACTAAAAAATGTACAAAAACTTCTGCAAAGTTGTTTCTGCTCAACATCAATACATGGAATGTACACACACTTATTAACAATATAAAATCCAATAGACCTGAAAAAGGAACAGTTCTTGTTGTGAGAGAACTCAACAGATCCAAATAACAGCCCTGAGTGAAACAAGGTTGCCAAATAAAAGTCAATTTACTGAAGTTGGAGCTGGATATACATTTTTCTGGCCTGACAATAGTAAATGCCCCATTGTTTCTGTATTATTTCTTCCTTTGCATCTCATTTGGATAGCATAATTACAATTTTTGCTTTTTTGGAGTCAGATCATACTCAGCTCTGCACCAATCTTTCTTTTGAGCTACCCAATTATTAATGTTAATCTTAAATATATGGAATACAATTCCATGTAAAAAATAATTTGTCCTTTAATCCCTTGAAATTAATTTATGATGTTTGCTCTTATATGTTCAATTTTCTATTAAGTTCAAGATAGTTTGAGATGAAGTCCTGAAAATCTACAAGTTTGTTGAATGTCCTTTTTTAAAATTCAGTACTGTAGTTTTGCTAGATATAATGTTTTTGGCCACGGGCCTAATTTTTTTGATTGTTGAGATATATATATTCTCCCTCCCCCCTCCCCCCCCAGGAACTTTTGATCTCTTATTGTAGCTGCTGATAAATCCTATGCTATTCTAATTGTAGCTTGAATTGGGGGTATGTTTTTTGTTTGCTTGTTTCTTGTAAAATTTTCTCTTTAATCCTGGGGGGTTTGAAATTTGACAAGAATATTGTTATATATTTTCCACAAAGGATCTCTTTGAGATGGTGATTGGTGTATTTTTTTTCTATTTCAAGTTTCCCCCTTCATTCTATTACCCCAGGGCACTTTGATTATTTCTTGCATTATTGTGTCAGGGTTCTTTTTTTTTTGGTCACAGCTTTCAGGTAATCCAATTATTCTTATGGTTTTCTTCTTCAGATTTTTTTTCTCCTCAATCTCACTCATTTGAGTTTTGAAGGCTTTTTTGAGTTCTGTAATTTTTTTCTGGGCAGGTAGCCATTTAATGTTACTCTTTGGGGTAGAAGAGGCTTTTTTCACTTCACTGCCTGCCTCTAAAGATGAACTCTGGTCTTCCCTCTGCCCATAGTAAGTTTCTTTGGTTCAATTCTTTGTTAATTTTTTTAAAAAATGAGAATAATTAGTGTAAGCACCTCTCATCTTGGACTGGGGGTAAGTGAGATGATGCCTCTGGCTTCACTTCAGCTCTCCTCTCTAACCTGTAACCTTAAACCAAAAGCTTCACCCTCCCTTAAGTGCCAACAGCCAGAAGCATCGCTCACCCAAATGTGCTGGTTCCTTCATCAGAGGCTGTGACTCTTCAGTACAAATAAACTTGGTGTTCCTTATGAGGAGAGGTTCTCTCAATCTTCCTAGACTCGAACTCCTGACTCCCATGTTATCAGGGAGGTAAAATTTCCTGTGGTTTAGGTTGAGGCTTTTTCCAAACCTAACTAGCTTCAGGGTTCACTGCTTGCTGTTTCATTGAGCTAACCTGGAGGTGTTTACACTTCATGCAGATTAAACCCCATTCTTGTGGTCTTTTCTTTGGGTCTTATCCCAGAAGGATAAGAAGTCCCAGGAGTACTTCTGTTCCAGGTCTTGTTTTTTGTCTTTCTTTGTTCTCCTTGAGAGATTATTTTGTTTTGTTTGTGGGGAAAATATGGAAAGCTTGAAATTTTCTGACCTATTCAACTAACTGACTTTCCATAATCCTTCCCCTCTTGCTATTTTTGTTCTGAGTTTTGATTATCTTAACTGTTGCAATGATCTACTTTTAATAAGTACCAAATAGTTTGAATGACTTAGTGCTTTGTCATTTAGTTTGAGATTTAATTCTCAAGGCCTTCTTTCATTCTCACATTCATTATTTTTTCTTTTTTTCTTTCTTAATTTCTTTTCTTTTCTTTTCTTTTTTTTTTCCTGAGGCAATTGGGGTTAAGTGACTCACACAGCTAAGCAATATTAAGTGTCTGAGACCATATTTGAACTCAGATCCTCCTGAATTCAGGGCTCTATCTACTGCGCCATCTAGGCCCTCACATTCATTATTTTCTTTTTCTTTTTCTTTTTTTTTTTTTATTAATTTTATAATTATAACTTTTTTTTGATAGTACATTTGCATGGGTAATTTTTTACATTATCCCTTGCACTCACTTCTGTTCCAAATTTTCCCTTCCTTCCTTCTGCCCCCTCCCCTAGATGGCAGGCAGTCCCATACATGTTAAATATCACATTCATTATTTTCAATGAGATTTTAGAACCTCTGGTCTTTTAAATACATGTTTCTATAACTTTTTAAATATTCTATAAGGTAATTGAAAACAGATTTAATTCTACATATTGTTGGTCATTTGCTCTAAGTAACTCCAGATCCAGAGTTTCTTCCCACTATACCATGCTGAATTTAATCTCCATACAACTGTGAAAAATGAAGCCCAAAAAGATTAAATTTCATCTGTGACATAGGCAAAACTAAAATCCAGGTATCTATAGATTTCTGGTTCAGTGTTCTTTTAACTTCAGTCTTCCTCCTTTCCTTCAGTGATGTGATTAACTTGCTTTGTTCCCTACCAACATTAAGCATCCTACAGAGTTGTCCAGAATTAAAATGCCTGCCTCCAGTCAACCCAAGGCTATCTGGACACAGATAGATTCCTTCCATCAGAGGTGAGGGAATTAAAGCATCAAGTGGTAATAGGAATTGAGTAAACCATAACCATACTGACTACATCTTGCAACTCAGTTCTGGAGTTAGCTCAGTTCCTTTTCTTTTTTCTTTCTTTGTTTTTGTTTGTTTGTTTTGTTTTGTTTTTTTGGAAGCTTTTTATTTTCAAAACATATGCAAGGATAATTTTTCAACATTGACCCTTGCAAAAACTTGTGTTCCAATTTTCCCTCTTTCCCTCCACCTGCTCCCCTAGATGGCAAATAATCCAATATGTGTTAAATATGGTAAAAATATGTATAAATCAAATATAGGCATGCATACTTATACAGTTATCTTGATGCGCAAGAAAAATCTGATCAAAAAGAAGAAAAATGAGAAAGAAAATAAAATTCAAGTAAGCCACAATAAAAGAAGTGAAAATGGTATGTTGTGATCCACATTCAGTTCCCACCATCCTCTCTGGATGTAGATGGCTCCCATCATCACAAGATCATTGGAACGCTCAGTTCTTTTTCTGTTTAGTTGTTGGTTTAGTTCACTTCCTGTCTTGTGAGAAAATTTTAGTTAATAATGGGAACTTTCTTTTTTTTTTTTTTTTTTTTTTTTTTAATGACTCTATTTTAATAAGAAAGGTACTGATGCTAAAAATATGATGACATACAACTTAAGACCATAAAACAAATATATGAGAGTGCTGTGGCAATAAATAAGAATCAAATCTGAGATGAAATGGAGTAAAATTTAAATCAACATCAAAAAATAGGCACTGGGAAAACAATCTGGTGATGCTATGGCTTGATGTGAATACAAGTAAATAAGTTCTATAGATTACATTACTCAAACTTGCTATCAGACACTATATTATTTCTACCTTCTTTCCCTTCCAGAAATACATTTCCTATTCTCACCTCTCAAATGCACCAGACATGTGACTTGAAGTGAATAATTCTTTAAAAAGATGTTTGTGTTATGTCAAATTTGTTTCAGTTATTTTCTTTTTTTTTTTTTAATTTTTTATTTTATATATATATATTTTTTTTTTAATAATATTATCCCTTGTATTCATTTTTCCAAATTATCCCCCCTCCCTCTACTCCCTCCCCCCGACGACAGGCAATCCCATACATTTTACATGTGTTACAATATAGTCTAGATACAATACATGTGTGTGAATATCATTTTCTTGTTACACAGTAAACATTAGATTCCGAAGGTACATGCAACCTGGGCAGACAGATATTAGTGCTAACAATTTACATTCACTTCCCAGTGTTTCTTCTCTGGGTGTAGCTACCTCTGTCCATCATTGATCAACTGGAGGTGAATTGGTTTTTCTTTATGTTGAAGATTTCCACTTCCATCAGAATACATCCTCATACAGTATTGTTGTTGAAGTGTACAGTGATCTTCTGGTTCTGCTCATTTCACTCAGCATCAGTTGATTTAAGTCTCTCCAGGCCTCTCTGTATTCCTCCTGCTGGTCATTTCTTACAGAGCAATAATATTCCATAACCTTCATATACCATAATTTACCCAACCATTCTCCAACTGATGGACATCCATTCATCTTCCAGTTTCTAGCTACTACAAAAAGAGCTGACACAAACATTTTGGCACATATATGTCTCTTTCCGCTCTTTAGTATTTCTTTGGGATATAAGCCCAGTAGTAGCGCTGCTGGGTCAAAGGGTATGCACAGTTTGATAACTTTTTGGGCATAATTCCAGATTGCTCTCCAGAATGGCTGGATTCTTTCGCAACTCCACCAGCAATGTATTAGTGTCCCAGTTTCCCCACATCCCCTCCAACATTCATCATTATTTGTTCCTGTCATCTTAGCCAATCTGACAGGTGTGTAGTGGTATCTCAGAGTTGTCTTAATTTGCATTTCTCTGATCAATAGTGATTTGGAACACTCATGTGAGTGGATATAGTTTCAATTTCTTTCTCTGAGAATTGTCTGTTCATATCCTTTGACCATTTATCAATTGGAGAATGGTTCAGTTTCTTATAAATTAGGGTCAGTTCTCTATATATTTTGGAAATGAGACCTTTGTCAGAACCTTTGTTTTTAAAAATATTTATAATGGGAACTTTCAGAAAGCTTTACCGCATTGTTTGAGCTTAGTCTTGCATGGCTAAAGAAGCTGAAACACCTCTACCTGCTTTAACTAGGACTTACAAACCCAGTCAGATCCAAAGATTCATAAAATTTTTCTCACATTTCAAGCAACTTATAAGTCTTATCTGAAAACAATCAGTTGTTTCCTGTTCCTTTGGAAAACATGGGGAAATCTTTTTCTGATTTCAAGGAATTGTACCTGTTTGCTCTTCCCCTCCCAGTTTGAAAAGCTCCTAATCTTTTCTTCAATTAGAAAGCAGATTCCTAATTTTGTATTTTGGTTAATTGTTTTGTTTTTTTTAAATTAATTGGTCTTTTTTGATTTATTGTTTTTAATGAATAAAAATCAGTCTCCCCCTATATTTGTGGTCCAGTGGCAAAACTGAAGAAGTCTGGGATGATTTCTTATACAGTTAGCATGCATTGCTTAATAAATTGATATACTCAGAAGTCCAAACCTTTGTTTCCTCAGTCATTTCAAGTTTGCTGACTTTGCCTTTGTGGCTAGTATATTATCATACTAGAATAGCCCCTTGCAACATCCAATTTCTAGTCTCTTGTTTCAGCTAGAGATTGTTGAGGCAAATTTCTTCTCATCCCCATTTCTTCTTGGCCCTACCGTTTTGTAGTTATTTAGCAAGGTTTGCTATAGCTTTCATATTATAGCTTGTGATGCAGACTATTGATGACTTTGGAAGCTGTTCAGGGTTCTTTAAATCCAGTAGTAAGTTTTTGCTATATTATATTATTTACTATTGTTTTATTGTAGTATCTTGTCTTGTTTTCCCAGTGAATCTGTATATATATCCCTGAGAACAAGATCATATCTTTTATATTTTCAGTTGTGTTGCATATTAGTGAAATGAATGACAATAGTTACTTTGACATAACACTTCTATGTTTCTTGCTTACCATATAGTGCTATTATTTAGTAAGTTACACTCCAACGTTATGTCTTTTAATCTGCTGTTTTTATATTCGTTTAGTTTTTCCTCTTATAAATTCAGAAGTGAATTTTGCAAAGTAGAAATTAAAATGGAGCTATTTAATCTCAAATAGGCTATAGTGATCACTCTCCCCAGAATCTGAGTTAAATTTACATTTTCCTCTTCTTATATTCTCTACTATCCCTGATTCCTTTTCCTTAGTCTTAGACTTCTAAAACAAATTTTGTTAAAAACAAACCATTTTAATTATTTGTGCATTGCTTCATCTGAGTTCAGTCAGTAGTATAATTAAACTAAAAAGAGGCTTACTTAATAGTGCCTCAGGACAAATAAAGTAGTGTATAAAATTGGCATTTGGCCAAAATTGGGACACAACTGCTCTGTCATTGAAGCTTCTATTTCTTTGGCAGATTGTTTGATTGAAATTATAGCTGTCTAAGCCACTGATTATCTTTGCAAAAAAGGGGGAAAAAAATCTAAATCTGTCTAGTCGTATCCATACTATTCTATAAGAATGAAAAGCTTGAAGAATTGTCTCTCAAATCGTGTATTTTCAGTTATTACTAGAAACAACAGCATTGTGCCTGTGGGGAGGGGATCTTTCTAGTAAAAAAAAAAAAAAAAAAAAGACAATTCTTTCAATACCAACTAAAAGTCCAGTTATTTCAAAAATCATTGTGAAAATGCTTAGTTTAGATTGAGTTAAAGAGACCTTCAATATTATCTTCATATGAATATTTTTTCTCTAATATTCTTAGCATGGTACAAATATATTTAATAACTTTTTGACAGTGTGATGTTTTTAATAAATATTATGTTCAATGTGTCATGCATTTAAACAATTATGTACAGCTGTCTTTATTAAAAGAAATCCAAAGTACATTTTCCCAAAAAATTAGATGATTTAATATGTGTAAAATTGAATATTAAAAGTGTCAAAACTTTTCAATAATTTCCTTTTGTGAAACTTTGGTGGTTAGTTTTTATACTTGGATATAGCTTTAAGATGAAAATTACTCATTATTTAAAGCAGTTCTTTTTTTCCTTAGGAACTGTAGTCTATTCTTTCAACTTAGGACTACTTCCAACAGAACTTCCTTTGGTTAGTATAGTAGTAATGTCTTTGAAACCACTGTGAAGAATTTTAAAAGTTAAATATATTGTTTGTGAAAGCCAAAATGTTACAAAATGTTTTAAAAGAACTGTATTGTTGGGCTTTCTTGAGCAGAAGAAATTTATATTCCATTAAGACACAGTACTTATACCTTTATTTTTATATTTTAGAAGTCCATGGAATTATACTTGCCTTTTGATACTGAAGTTATATTTTTCAAAGTTTTGTTTTGTTTTGTGTTTAGTGATCCACTTTGTTAGAAACAATGTTTTATTCAGAGATAGGATTAGAAAATAATGTCCAAATAGTTAGTTCACTGAAATGGAAAAATCTTTTGCATGGACAAAATTAATGCGACTAGAAAGAAAAAGGCAAGCATTTAGGAGAAAATTTCTATGTAATATGTCTTTTGACATCTAATTTAAGACATTTAATACAGAGAGAATTAAATGAAATAAATAACCAAAGCCATTCCTACAACTCACTAAAGCCCCTAGGAAGGTAAAAAGTTAAAAGATACGAACATTCAATTTTGAAAAAGAAGAATTGCAAACTATCACCAGTAATTCTCCAAATCACCAGTGAATATGAAAATATATTTCTTTTTAATATTGGTGACTAGTTCATTGTTAGTCTTCTAGCTTTTTTTCTCTCTGCTTAGCTTTAATGATAGATGAGTTTAAATCAATTTAAATTATTAATAAAAAACAAAAATATAAGAAAAAGGATATGTTCTCATTGTACAGATTATTGAATGACAACTGAATGTCATCTGAACACATTTTTTCTGGTTCTGTAATCACTTTGTCAAAGGTGAAGTATTAGTGCCTTGGGGGGAAATTTTCAATACCATAGCACAAAGAGATCAGTAGCAGCCAGTGTAATATAATTACTGGTATTTTTAAATGATGTGAAAGCTCTTATTGTGAAAACCAGCAAGTTTAATCTAATTGGTAATTTTAAAAAAATCATTTTTATATTTAGTTGAACAAATCCCTTATCCTTTTAAATGAATATGGAACCTGTTCATTCTCAAGCTAAACTGAATCTATTCTTTTTATTTATGGTAATAAATATTGCTTTTATTTCTAGTAAATTGTGGAGGTAGAACTAAAATTCAGTTTTTTGTGTGAGGAAACAGTTGATAAATAAGAGAGCATTTTTCTTATTTTTTAAGAGCTTCTATCAACAACTACATTTGCCCATCTATAGGAGAACTATAGATAATATTTAAATTCATAAGCACAAAATATGAAGTTCCAACCTGTCATAGAATAAAAAATGGAAGGAAGGAAGAAAGAAAGAGGACAAGCCATAAACAATTAGAGAAAAGTTGATGAATCATGGCACATCCCCACAGCCTTCTGTTATTTATTTGTCATACTTTTTTTTTTTTTTTTTTTAAGTACATATGTGGGGGCAACTAGTTGGTGTAGTGAATAGAGCACCAGACCTGAAGTCAAGAGGACCCGAGTTCAAATTTGTCCTCAGAACACTTAACACCTCCTGGCTGTGTGACCGTAGACAAATTACTTAACCCCAATTACCTCAGCAAAAAAAAAAAAAAAGAAAAGAAAAAGTATATATGTGAGTTGTTTAAAGAGCTTCTGGTAAGGAACTTTCTCTACCAAAAAAAGTTGACACCTCTGCAGTCTCTAGTCTTACTTACCAAGAGAACTGCCCAATGCCGCATAATCAGCATGTCAAAAACAAGACTTGCAGAATTCAGGTCTTCTTGATTCAGAAATCATTTGTTATACCATATTGATTCTTTCATTGATTATTGACACAAAGGAAGATCAGTACATTTGACTTTTAAAAGGCAATACCAATTATAATTGCTAATAAGTTTTGATGTTTCTTGTTATATTCTCTTGCATAGTTAACATTTTATACTTTTACCTTTGCTATATTTTCTTTAGATTTTTCTCTCTCTTTTTTTTAAATCAGTTGTCAGTTTATCCAGTCTAACACAGGAATTACAACCAAATGCATGTAATAGGTGTCTTGTATACATTTGCCTATAATCAGTTCCTAAATAATGAGCTAAGTATCCTTCTTCCCTCAGCCCAAAATAGTAGCCTCTTAAGTTGGCTATAGCTCCTGCAAAGATTAGCAAAATATGGTTTTCATGGGTAAGGAAAACTCATTGCTGCTTTAGCTTTCCCAACAGTCTGTCCTTTGGTGGAATGTATATATACTCAGGGACATTGAATAAATAAGGTAGATTTCTGTCCTCTTCTTTCCCCTCTCAAGAGGGTCATGGCTCATAGCCTAAGTCTGAGTTTCTTCTTCCTCATCTTGGTCCCCCTCAGAGTCTCCTCCTTGAGAAGCACACCCCAGGAAGTAAATAAATTAAGCCCTAAACTTTTGATGGGCCAGGAAGAAAGGAGGGAAATGTTTCTTCATTCAGAGAAGTTAGATAATAGTATTGTCAGAATCCTAAGCAGAATCACATCCCAAGCCTTGGGCAGAGGCTTATAAAAGTAAAAGTGCTTGGGAGTGTCCCAGTTACCTGCCTGGTAAGAAGTTCCTTTCATAGCTCTAGACCCACCTTTCTCTTTCCCCAGCTCTAGACTGTAGGGAAAGCAGAAACTTCTGCCTTCAGCAAAGGATTCCTCTTCCAGAAAAGTTTCCATAGCTTCTGGTGGTTATGTCATTAATCCAGGTGCTATATGTTTGGGCACTTGGCAAGCTGGATCCAGGTGGTAAACTTGTCCTACTCCATGCGAACATAAGTCACAGATGTATGATCTTATATATCATGTATATGTGAAGCCTTATATATAGGTATTTGCTGTAGTTGAGGAGCTCAACCTCACCAAGCAGCCAGAAAACCTCTGCCTTATATATGTACTTCCTTAGGCTTTCTAGGTTTTTGAGTTAGACTCTGAGAGTGGTGGATTTAAGGGTTGGATTTCTTTGTTTTTGTTTTTGGATGGGGTTTTGGGGAAATTTTAAGTTTTCCAATTACATATAAAAACAATTTTTAACAGTAAAATTTTTTAAATTCCATATTCTTTCTCCCTTTCCCACTCCTTGAGAAAGCAAGCAATTGATATTGATTATACATGTGTAGTCTGCAAAACTGCAATTTCCATATTGATCACTTTGTGAAAGAAAACACTATATCCATCCCCTCCAAGAAAAAAAAAAAAGTTTTTTAATATGCTTCAATTTGCTTTCAGACTCTATCACTTCTTTCATTGCAGGTGGGTAGCATTTTTCATAAGATCTGGTTCAGATCATTGTATGCTGAGAATAGTTGAGAAACAGTTCTCATACTGTATTGCTGTTACTACATACTATATTCTTTTGGCTCTCACTTTGCATCTGCTCATATAAGTCTTTCCAGGTTTTTCTAAAACCATCCTGCTCACCATTTATTATAGCACAAGAGTATTTCGTCACAATCATATAACACAACTTGTTTGGCTGTTCACTGGAGATGATATTGATGATGTGGTTCTTGGAATAGACCTCATACAAGTAGATCCATAATTCATTTTTGTAGGACTCATTTTGAAGTGTTAGGAACAGGAAAAATCAGAGATGATATGCTGTTCTGGCATCCATACTCCAATGTCTTAGGCTCAGAGTTTCTCCAAAGTGCACTAGAATGCTCCAACATATAAGAATTTCCTGAGCAGTCATTCTGAAGTGGAAGGATACCCCTCTAGACCGTGAGAAACATAATCTTGAAACTCTAT
This sequence comes from Sminthopsis crassicaudata, assembly GCF_048593235.1. Lineage (NCBI taxonomy): Eukaryota > Metazoa > Chordata > Mammalia > Dasyuromorphia > Dasyuridae > Sminthopsis > Sminthopsis crassicaudata. The sequence continues at coordinate 182,216,770 of NC_133619.1, read as the reverse complement.
AGTTAGAAGTTTGTTACTAGATCTTCACACCCTAATGTAGATGGTATTTTCATATCCCCAGATGTGTTGCCCTGAAAAACCTAAGACCTTGACAACTTGATAAATAAAGAAATACTGTGTGATAATTTTTGCCTCCTGTCTAGGATGAAATTCCTTTAGGATGACAAATGTATTAGGGAACTTTTAGGTCTCTTTCTATATATAAATATGTGTCTCTGAAATCGCTTGATACTGACTCCCCTGTTCTGGTGGGGTTCAGTCACTAGCTAGCAACAAATGCTCTTAAATTTTCATTATTTTGGCTGTCCTGTATTTTCTCTCATCTGGGCACTTCAGTTCCAGTCCAGTATGATCTATACTCAGGACAGCAATAGTAGGCCCTCTACTGTCTGCTTAATTCTTTGATTAATATGGACAAAGTTACTGTGGACAATTATCCTACTCAAGCAATACTAGCTGTGTGACTGATTGCCTTGCCTATATAGATATAGACAGACAGACAGACACACACACACACACACACACACACACACACACACTCACACACACACACACACACACACACACACACCTGTTAGGTAGACTGGCTGAGAAAGCTGTAGAAATTATTGAAAATGTCTGTCTTGTAGGATTGTAGTGTTCTTGATGGTTTTCTGGAGGTCTTCGGGCAGCCTTCTTTTCAGCAGATTAATCACCACAAGAATACCCAGGAGTTAAAGTCCAAATCCTTTATTATCTCTTTCAAAGTCTTGTCTCCTTTCCTGGGGCTTAGTTAATGCTTTTTAAAGACCTTCCGGAGTCTTGGTTTCAGTGGAGAAGCTAAGCAGGAGAGCCTGTATAAAGGACTGCCCTAGAGTAAAAGAGAGACTGACCTTATGGTATTGAAAAACCCATGTGCCCTTTTTACTAATGGATAATATTTCCTTCAGACCAATCAGATTCTATGCCTCAAACCATGTCTAGTCCTCATAGTACCTGTCAATAAAAACCTTTGTCATCTAGAACTTTATATCCTGACTAGAGAACATATCATTCTATATGAGTAGTTGGACTAGATCCTACAATGACTGACATAGGCACAATGGCGGTCTTTTCTGTGAGTAGAACTTGGTTGAACTCAGTAAGGTTCCAACATCCTAGTAGCTACAGACTATCCCCATATTCTCTCAGCTTTGCCTCAGAATCTTTCAGGATTATTTCAGCTCCACATCTATCTAGTGACTTTTCAGCAAAACTAAATTGGATACCCATCTTTAGCAGGATGGACCTTACCCCTCCCTATGAGAACAAGATAAGTGAATTCTAGTGTTTCTTAGGTGAAGACAACCCTTCCTTTTCAGCCTACAATGGCCTGTGTTTCTTACTACCTTGCCTAGGACTAATCCTGCGTGGCTCTCCATCCTCTAGAGAAGAACCGTGGCTATAACCTTTAGATAAAAGGAATTCTTGTCCTTGATGATACAGATGAGTATGTGATTTGGGGCAAGTATGTTGAAAAAAGAACCATTCTCATGGGGAGAAAATAGATATAGATATAGGCTGGTTGATTGGTTGGTATCCTTCATTCTCAAAAAGGATCAAAATAACATCACTATGTTAAAGTCAAGATAGTGTGTCTGACTAGTTGATCAGACCAACACAAGCTTACTCTGTCAAAGGTTGGACCCAGAAAAGTCCTTGTGAACATTTGGGGTGGATTTTCAAAACTTTGCACTTCTCACATTTCTTCTGAGCTAATTCAATTCTTTTTGCTCATAGAGCACAGCTCCTTGTCTGATGAACGCATGCCATGCTGACTGGTCCTGTTCCAATGTCTCCCATATCATACAATCAATTCTAAAGTTCTTAAGATGGATCTTGAGTGTCCTTGTATTGTTTTTTTCTGACTACCTTGTGAGCACTTGTCTTATGTTGAGTTCTCCATAAAACAGTCTTTTTGGCAAGCATACATTTAACATTTGAACAATATATCCAGCTCAGCAGAGTTGTGTTCTCTGCAGTAGTTTGAATGCTTGGCAGTTTAGTTTGGAAAAGGACCTTAGTGTTTGGTATCTTATCCTGCCAGATCAGCTTCAGAATCTTCTTAAGACAATTCAAATGGAAGTGATTCAGTTTCTTGCCATGAGACTGGTATACTGTTCATGTTTCACAGGCATACAAAAATGAGATTACCAAAGATGATTCTGTAGACCTTTACTTTGGTAATCAGTCTAATATAATACCTCTTCTTTCCCACACTTTCCTTTGAAACTTTACAAACACTGAGCCAGCTCTGGCAATGCCTACATCAACCTCGTTATCAGTGTGTACATCCCAGGCTACATGCTACCTGTGGTAACCTGTAGATAACACACACACACACACACACATGCACACACACCATATTAGGTGGCATGTAGCCTGGTTGAGAGCAATGAAGTGGATGCTTCATCTTTTGTCCCAAGCCTAATCTTCTAGGCACCATAAGGCCATTCATAACAACATATTTTTTTTTCTCTTTCTGGAGTAGATCTTGACATCTGACATCCTACTGGAGTCAGGAATGTCCTTCCTTGGTGTTTTCTAGTGACTCAGTCTCATTGTTGTCCTGCTTGGATTCCACGTTTTCTCCATTTTTGTTGAGTTTCCAAATTAATTGGATGTTGAAGATAGTCACCTGAAGAAATGGCATTGAATCCCATCTGGCAGAGCCATGATGATAGAATCAATTGGTTTATCACTCTTTTAACTAGGTGAAAATTATTAACTACATTAATATTATTAATTACAAAATTGCCAGTAACCAGTTTGGTTTGTTCTGGCCTCAGAATAGTCTCTTCAAGGTGCCCAGCTTCCAGTTGTCCATACCAAGGACTAATGATTAGTAAAGGAGAATTATTCACCAGTGGCTCTTATGGGACTGTCTTATATGGTTGTCAGATGGTACAACAGCCTCTACCCAGGCCACCTTCTGCATACTGTCTTCCTCTCTTCACTTTTTTATACTTTATTCCCCTGCATACATTTTACTTCTTTGCTGTAATATAAGTACTTAATGAATGCTTGTTTATATATTGACTTTGTTTTATAATTTCAACTTAACATTTTGTGTCTGTATATGTATTTCCAATTATTTCTTTACTAAATAGTTTTGTATTTTGTTTATATTTGATGATCATAATTAAAGGCTATGTTTTAAATGCAGCTTCCAGTAGGAAATAAGCTCCATGTCTTAATTTGAAATGTTAGATTTTCCAAGATATTATAAGTAAAAGTATGCCTTTAACATTGCTAAGGAGCCTCAGCAAATTTGTTAATAAGTTCTTTTACCTTAGTCTCATTATAAGCAAATCTCCCTTCCACTTTGATAGCTTTTTTATTTAGGGATGATGTATGCTTACAGCCTCTTTTGTTTAGAAATGACTATTGCAAGAACAAAATAAAATTTTCTTTCTTTTTTAAATTTTGGTCAGGCATTAAGGGTAATACATACCACCAACACTACACAGAAGAAAAATGTTGCAACTTCAGAACGTGGAGAATATACAGTGGCTTTTATTAAAAAGCAGATTGAAGAATTCAACATAGGAAAGAGACATTTAGCCAACATGATGGGAGAAGATCCAGAAACTTTTACCCAAGAGGATATTGATGTAAGTACAGTTGCTCTTTTGGAGAAATAACAATATAAAGTTGGATATTGAAAGCAAATGAACTCAATCTTTCTAAATTTTAATTGAATTGTCTAGATAAAAATATAATTTATATTTCTCAGGTAGGAATTAAATCATTGAATAAATATAATACATTTACTGCTATGTAAGGTCAGACAGACATCACAGTATAAGATTGGTATTTGTGTCTTATTTGTAACTTTCAGTTTTAATTAATAATAGATAATCTCCTTGGTTCAAAATCATGAGGCCTCTACAAGTGTTTAGGTGATTACAATATGAGTAAATTTTTTTGTTAATAGTTAGGTTATGTTTTCTTACAAGATGATATATCAAATTATAATGAAAATATCAGATTTGTGGGAATTACTGTAAATAAACCTGAATATGATGTGTTAAATATTTGTTAATATATACTTGCATTGTTAAAAAAATTAAAAATTGAGAATTGGACTTGAGTTTTCCTTCTAGTTCTCCTGTAGCAAGGACTTATTAAAATTTTATGTTAATATATTGGATTTAATATGTATTTTTTTTTAACATGTTTAACATATTGGATTATTTGCCATCTTAAGGTGGGGGTGGAGGAAAGGGAGGGGAATTTGGGACACAAGGTTTTGCAAGAGTCAATATTGAAAAATTATCCATGCATATGTTTTGAAAATAAAAAGTTTTAATAAAAAAATTATGTTAAATTAGGGAATTGTGAGTAATAATTGGTAATATTTGATTGCTAAGTAACTTGAAAGTACTGGAGAAATTGTTCAATTTAACTAAAAACTATTCACCATGCTCTGATAAAAATGCCAACTCTTAACATCCATATAATCTTATTCTTAAATGTTATGAATAATTTATAACAGATATAAGAATCTTATTACAAAGTCTAATCTTCATCAGAGTGTTAAAGTATTTGGTAGGACATGATTCTTTTTTTATACATTTTAATTATTTTCACGTTGTCCAGAAATCTCAACCAAAGGTATACTTTAGTATCATTTGAAATCCAGCTAAGTTGGAACTGCTTTTGTTTATTTTGTTCTTTTTTGGGTTGGGAGGGAGGGTGGTGGTAGCAGTAATTCCGTGTTAATTCTGTTTTAAAATAATCAGTAGTTCATTCTGAACCAACTACTTATTCGGTTAGCTTTGTATTCTAATTAAGTTTTATTTAACTTATATCTTAGTAATGTACAGAAAACATTAAGTAGCTTTCTTAAAATGCCTAATTTCTCTTTTAACCTCTGTGTTGAATGCCACCAAAAATATCCTTAATGTCTTAGAAAATTTTGATCTATTTTTTAAAATTAGATATATAATACTCCATTGTAATAATGCTTTCTCCATTAATCTCATTTGAATTTTTAAATGTTTTAGGTGATCTATTTCATGAATAATAGTAAGATGATAACATCATAATTGGTTACATCTTTGATTTCATAGCTATTTTTTTAGTTACATAGTTAGAATAACAAGTACAAAGCATCAGCCAAACCTTTAGTCAAAAATAAGATTGCACCTCATGGTTTAAAAAAAAAAAAAAAAAAAAAGCACATTTGAAGAGGGTTTTAAAAGCCATCCAAATGGCTTTTTTTTTAAATTCTGTTTAGTTTTTTATTTTGACTAATACTGTCTCAAAATTCTTTTATACTTTGAAAGATAATCATTTTATGCCTTGATGTGTTCCATTTTATTTTATAGTATATACTGTATTTATTCTTATTATTACTATTAATAATGAATAAAATACTAACCAAAACCTTTCCATGATTATTGCTTTTGTTCTTGAAGTATCTGTAATGTCATTTGTAATCGTACAGGCAATTTATGTAAGCAAGGGAAAAAGAAATAGTACAGTGCAAAACCCGTTATGAAGTACTTTGCTTATACAATGAAATAATTTAGTTTGTATTTCACGGATTCATAATTTCAAAGTGGACTCTTTATCCAGTGATAGAATTCATGACCTATCCATATCTTCTCTTCCTATAAGATTCTACTTTATGTCTGTCCATGAATCCATTATGAGCAGTTCATCATACACACACTAGCAGTTTTCCCTCTCTCCTCCCAGTTCTAGGGTGCCCATCTCTTGGTCTTATTTTATGACCATTTTGCCACCTTTTCTATTCCTACATCTCCCAGATGCTATTCTTTACACAACTTCTTTTACACAAACTATAGTTGGTAAGATTCTTATGTTCAGATTTATTCCTTGTTACTAACTTATGTGACCTTGTGCAAATTAGATCTTTCTAGCCTTATCTGTATAGTGAGGGAATTGGACTTAATGACCTTTTTTTTTTTTCTGTTTTATCTTTAATGCTGAGCTTATGGTTTTTCTTCTGCTAATCCTTCTTTTGCTTTCCATGCATTTATCCATTGTCCTTTAGACCATCTAAATTTTTGATTTTTTTTTTTTTAATATTATGTGTGTTCTATCCGTAGCCATATATATCATCTCCAGAAGAATGTCAAAGTTAAAGAAAAGTTTTTCTGTTTCAGGAAGCAGATTGGAATAGTTGATAACACAGTATAATTTACCAAGTGAAATTCCATCTACTCTCTTCTGTTTTATTTTGGACCTAGTTTGCTATCTATGTGTAATGTCTGTTTACATGCTCAAAGAAATACTGTTCTGGTCTGCTGAAGAATATTATATGTGAAATTCTGCTTATTCTCTTATCATTTTCATTTTTCTTCAGTATGTATGTAGATTATTTCCCATGATTTTAAAGAGATAGGAAATTAGGTATATGGATCACTAGTTACTGATGTCCTTTTCATTGCTTGTTGAAGCCATTTGTGATTCCCCCCCTCTCCTCTTCCAACAGTGTCTTTCCCTTTTTTAGATATTAGTCTCTCAATGCCTTCATAATTCTATCACCTCCAGCCCATATTTCCTCTTTGCAATCGACCTGAGCCAGCTGTTGCAGCTGTCATCCTCAACTTTTAGTGTCATGTTCTTCTTCACATGGCATATTAAAAAATCCATAGGTCATCAGTGGTTCTGCTGGTGTCAGTTGGGAAAAAGATCTATTTAGAAAAAGTGAAAAAATCTCTTCCTTTTTTATTTGCATCTTGTCCTTCTTTCAGTTTCACCTTTGAATTATCTTAAATCATTTTATCTAATTGGAACTCACATATCAGACTTGTTTTTCCCTTCACTTCTCATTGTTTTATCAGGTGATAGAGTGCATAATTTTTCACCACTTTTTGTTTTGAAGTAAGTTAATATTCAGAACTACTGTTGCTTTGGTTTTCTTTGGTCTCTACTCTTCAGGGAAATCAAGTAACTTATTGCTTTGTTGCTTTATTGTTGATGATTGTGGGCCCTGTTGGCCTTCTGATTTAGGCAATTGCTTTACATTTATTAAACATTTTTTATAGGAAATAGTGGTAGGCCCTAGAAATGATTTGTCATTTTCTTCCTATTTCTCAGCATTAGTAACTTGTTTGAGAATGGTTGGGAATTCAGACCACATTCTTTTTATTCTTTTTATCTTTCTCATTTGATGTTGATTCCTTTGGTTAACTAACTTTAGGGCAGTACAAATAGCCTTACTGTTGTAAGTGTTTATAAGTGAACTAAATATGGAACATTTAAAGGAAGGGTCCATCCAAACTAGCTTCTCTTCATTCCCCTTCCTGTCCCTGACTTCTGGATTTCAAATCTTCATCCTCAAACCATTCCCTCTTCCCAATTGCTCAACTCCCTTTTGAATGAAAGTTCCCGGAGGGCAAGGATTGCCTTTCTTTTTGCAGGCATTTGTATTGTCAACTCTTAATACAGAACATGGCATTTGGTAAGCACTTCATAAATGCTTGTTTCTGTCTGTCCCTCATAACTGTCTTCCAGATAATTAAATTTGCTAAAAATTAGCCATCCCAGCAAATAGTAATATTGAAGGTTGTTATAAGTAAACTTGTGTAGTACCAAGCATGATCTAAGGTTATTTAACTAAATAATGTGATATCTAGTAGAAAGCATGACTAAACAAAAATATAGAAGATGAAAAAATTGAAAGTTTATCATTTAAAATAAACTATCAGGCAGGATTACTTATGATTAAGTATACCTTTCAAAAACATTTTTAGAGATCTGATCCACAGAATTCTCACTTTGCTTTTGGTTTAGCGTTGAATAAAAGGATGGTCACAGTTTCCATGTGTAGTCATTGAATGGATTATAAAGAAACAAATCTCCTTATAACCAATGGTGGTTTTTAAACGAAGTAACTGTGGTTCCATACTGGTACTCAGTATTAACTTACACATATTTTGGAATCATATTCCAAGGAACATAGATTTAGAATTGGAAGGGAACTCAGAAAATATATAGTATAGTCTACTTTTTCATTTTACAGATAAGGAAATTGAGATCTAGGAAAATTAAGGGACATACCTTGATTTCACAAGTAGTAAGGATAAATTAATCAACAAGTATTTACTAAGTTTCTATTATATACTAGTCACAAACACTAAAATGAAAGTTTCTGCCCTCAAGGAGCTAACTCTGTGTAATAGAATGGCAACATGTACTTATATAAGTAGATATAAAATAAATACAAAGTAATAAGGTATGTGTGAGGGGGTGGCCTTCATCTTGAAGGTGACATTTCAGCTGTGTGCATGCCATACAGCTGAGTTTTGAAAGAAACCAGGGATTCTAAGTGAAGTGAAGGAGGGAGTGTGTTCCAAGCATGCAGTGCAGTCAGTGCAGAGGCATATAAAGTGGGGATGAAATATTGTATGTGATGAATAGCAAGGAGAACAATCTGGCTTGACCTCAGAATGCTGGTAAAATTTGAACCCAGGTCTTCTGAGAAGATTTAAAACAAACAAGTAGAATATACTACAGGGTCTCTTGTGTCTACCACACAATTTAATTTTCTCACTGAGAGTCAGATGTTTTAAGGACATACTAGTATTTGAGATACATATATATAAAATTACATTTCTGCTGTTTAAAAAAAAAATGAAAGCGATTTAGCCAATATCATTGTGGCTTTGTATCCTTACTTGTCTTTCTTTATTAAACATAGATTTTTGAACTTTTAAATTATTGCTATAGTAATTTGAGACAGTACTTAAAGACATTTCAGTCATGTTGACTGTTTTGAGTATGAAATTTATTAATGCTTATATTTGGGAATTAAAGTTAAGCTGTACATTACTTTTGAATTTCAGAGGAAAAGCCAGCAAATTGATATATAACTGCAGAAGTCTACCAATTACTTTTTAATTGGTATTATAGACCTTGCTCTGAAACCAGAATGTTTTATTCTCCTAAGTGTGAATATGCTGTATGAAGTTTCTCTAATTGATTTGCTGTGCCCATTCCATTTGATGTATCATTTTTCACAATATTTCATAATTTGTGCTCATTTCTAATGAACAGAGTCGTTAGGACAGGCATGTCTAAGTACAACTGACAGCTAACATTAGGTGCCAGATGCAGTTTATAAAGCTATGTAGAACTGCAGAGAACAGTTTAAATAAATTAGCACCTGTACATTAGTCTCACTTGCTGGTAATTTATAAGCGAATCAGTAGAGATGACATTTAGGTAAGTCATTGATCAAGTTAACAGCTGCATACCCACTGCCCAGCTGGGATACCTAATTAATAGAGATTGCAGTCTTGACCCAGTGCTTCTCCCCGTTTGAATCTGCAATCTTTTTTTAGTTCTCAATTTAAGCTTAAAGATGTAGTAAATACTTTGCCTTCCTTTCAGCAGTCAAAATCATTGATATTCCAATTTCTGAAAATGTAACTAATAGTTTTATTAATCAAAGATTACCTTAAACATCATGATCTACTTAGATAACTGTTATTATTATTCACTATATGTGTATATAGCTATTTGTTCAGCTTAGAGAATCTGTTTTGCATATATATTCAAAAATCTAAGAAGATCTTATATTTAATGTAAATATTACACATTTAGTTTTGGAAAAAGCAGCTTCAAATAATTAGCTAATTATTTGGAGCTAGATTAATATTTGGAATATTTTTCAGAAAGTTACTTTGCTTAGAAACAATAATTTGAATATCCATTGAACACATCTGTAGTGTCAAAATATCCAAGATAAATTCATTTCTTAGTTTTCTGGTTATATATATTCTTAGGTGTATTTTAAAAATAAGAAATAGTAATTAATATTTTACTTAGATGAAAAAGTTTTTCCTCTTCCAGAATATTAAAGAAAATAGGATGAACATATAGTTTCACTCAGTTCCTCTAGAACAAATTGTAGTGTTATTCGAAGGATCCGTAGTACTTAACTTAAAATGTACTTTTATTTTACTTGACTCAAAGGAGAGTTCTTTTTCAGTATTTTAAAAGCAGGAAAAAAAAAAAGGAAGCAACTTTTTTTTCTAGTAAATTTATTTATTTTTAATATATATTACTTTATAAATCATGTTGGGAGAGAAATATCAGAGCAAAAGGGAAAAACCAGGGGAGATGTTTAAAAATGGAAAAAAGAAGTGAATATAGCATGTGTTGATTTACATTCACTCTTCTTAGTTCTTTTTCTGAATGTAGATGGCATTTTCTGTCCAAAATCTATTGGGATTATTTTGGATCACTGAACCACTAAAGAAGAACCAAATCTTTCATAGTTGATCCTCAAACATTCTTGCTGTTACTGTGTACAGTGTATTCCTAGTTCTGCTTGTTTTGCTCAGCATCAGTTACCGTAAATCTTTAAGGCCTTTCTAAAATCAGCTTCTTAAATAATTTTTATAGAACAATAATATTCCATTATCTAAATATAGCATAGCATGTTCAGCCCATGTTTCCTAATAATTTTATGATTCCCCAATTGATGGGCATCTACTTATTTTCCAGTTCTTTGCTATCACAAAAAGAGTTGCTACAAACATTTTTGCTCATGTGAGTCCTTTTCCCTCCTTTAAAATTTTCTTGGGATACAGACCCAGTAATGGCACTGCTGGGTCAAAGGATAATGCATGGTTTTAAGGCCCTTTGCACATAGTTCCACATTGCTCTCCAGAATAGTTGGATTATTTCACAATTTCATCAACAATGCATTTGTGTCCTAGCTTTCTCTTAACCCCTCCAACATTTATCACTATCTTTAAAGGAAGTAATTTTTTAATTTAAAAGTTATTTCATCAGAATATTTTCTGTTTTGTTTCATTTGTAATATCTACCATCCAAAAGTAGATATACCAAGAGCTTTATTTTACTTAATTTTTTCCCTTTGGATTCTATTCTTGGCTTTACAAATTCCTCCTGTTTTCAATTTGCTTGTTTAAGTACTCAAGATATAATTTAAGAAGTATTTTCCCTGTATTATCAACATTTGGAAAGTTCTCCCAATATAATGTTCTCTGTTTTGTCAGGTTAGCTCTGCAGAAACATCAAGTAGGGGCCCCTGGGGCTTGCTTGGTTTGGCTGGAGCCTCAGCAAGAACCACAGAAACTCTGTAACTGTGCTGCAGTGATGCAGCTGTGGGAGAGAGGGAATAAGCACACCTTATGAGTCCAGAAGCTGTGGGGCAAGGACACTGCTGACTATGGGCACTTGCAGGAAGGTAGACCTTTTGGTTTGGGGTTCCAGATCAGAGGGAAGAGATGAAGTCAAGCTAGAGGCTTTCCTTCCCCTCCCCATGAATTGAGGTGCTTATACTAGTACTTCACATTATATGGGCAAAGAAGAACCTAACTATGAAAACTTACTATGGAGCCAAGGAAATTCATCTTCAGAGGAAGACACTGAGGTAAAAATAATTTCTACCCCAAAGAATAATGTTAAATCATTCTTACAGAAAAACACACACACACACACACACACACACACACACACACACACACACACACACACACACACATACACACACACACACACAAAAGGATTTAAAAATAAAATGAGAGACATTGAGGGAAAACTTTTTTAAAAATAAATAAAAAACATCCAGGAAAAATGAGATTATGAAAAAAAAATTGTCCAACTAGAAAAGGAAGTACAGAGTCTTAAAAATGAAAATAATTATTTGAAAATTAGAATTGGGCAAGAGGAAACCAGCAAAGCTGTAAGAGACCAAGAAATAACAAAACAGAATGTGAAACATAAGAAAAACAACAGATTTAGAAAACAGATCAAGAAGAAAAAATATATAAATAATTGGACTACCTGAAAGCGGTGACCAAAAAAGGAACATTGACAAAAGTAATGTAAGAAATAATCCAAGAAAATTGTCCTGGATAGTAGAACATGTGGGGAAAGTACAAATAGAAAAAAACACATCGAAAAAAAATTTTTTTTGTCAGTTCACTTTTTTTTTTTAATTAATTTTATAATTATAAATTTTTTTTGACAGTACATATGCATGAGTAATTTTTTTTTTTAAATAACATTATCCCTTGTATTCATTTTTCCAAATTTTCCCCTCCCTCCCTCTACTTCCTTCCCTAGATGACAGGCAATCTCATGCATTTTACATGTGTTACAGTATAACCTAGATACAGTATATGTGTGTAAATCCAATTTTCTTGTTGTACGTTAAGAATTGGATTCCAAAGGTATAAGTAAGTTGGGTAGAAAGACAGTAGTGCTAACAGTTTACATTCAATTCCCAGTGTTCCTTCTCTGTGTGTAGTTGTTTCTGTCCATCATTGATCAACTGGAAGTGAGTTTATCTTCTTTATGTTGAAGATATCCACTTCCATCAGAATACATCCTCATACAGTATTGTTGTTGAAGTGTATAGTGATCTTCTGGTTCTATTCATTTCACTCAGCATCAGTCTCTCCAAACCTCTCTGTATTCATCCTGCTGGTCATTTCTTACAGAGCAATAATATTCCATAATCTTCACATACCATAATTTACCCAACCATTCTCCAATTGATGGACATCCATTCATTTTCCAGTTTCTAGCCACTACAAAAAGAGCTGCCACAAACATTTTGGCACATACAGGTCCCTTTCCCCTCTTTAGTATTTCTTTGGGATATAAGCCCAGTAGTAGCACTGCTGGATCAAAGGGTATGCACAGTTTGATAACTTTTTGGGCATAGTTCCAAATTGCTCTCCAGAATGGCTGGATTCTTTCACAACTCCACCAACAATGCATCAGTGTCCCAGTTTTCCCACATCCCCTCCAACATTCATCATTATTTGTTCCTGTCATCTTAGCCAATCTGACAGGTGTGTAGTGATATCTCAGAGTTGTCTTAATTTGCATTTCTTTGATCAGTAGTGATTTGGAACACTCTTTCATATGAGTGGAAATAGTTTCAATTTCATCATCTGAGAATTGTCTGTTCATATCCTTTGACCATTTATCAATTGGAGAATGGTTTGATTTCTTATAAATTAGGATCAGTTCTCTATATATTTTGGAAATGAGGCCTTTATCAGAACCTTTAACTGTAAAAATATTTTCCCAATTTGTTACTTCCCTTCTAATCTTGTTTGCATCAGTTTTGTTTGTATAGAAACTTTTTAGTTTGAGGTAATCAAAATCTTCTATTCAATAATGTTCTCTAGTTCTCCTCTGGTCATAAATTCCTTCCTCCTCCACAGGTCTGAGAGGTAGACTATCCTCTGTTCCTCTAATCTATTTATGGTCTCATTTTTTATGCCTAAATCATGGACCCATTTTGATCTTATCTTGGTATATGCTGTTAAGAACACATTGGAATATTATTGCCAGATTTCGAAATCACCAGATCAAAGAGAAAATCTTGTAAGAAACAAGAAAAAAAAGCTTCTATTACACTGAAGCTGTAATTAGAATTGTATAGGATTTACCTCAGCAACTACAATAAAAAAGTGCAGGTCATATCTACCAGCAATCAAAAGAACTAGACCTGCGACCAAAAATATCATATCCAGCAAAATTATGTTATAATGTTGAATAAAAAAAAAATTCAACAAATTTGCAGGTTTTTAGGACTTTCAACAAACCCCAAACTCAATATAAAACTTAATACATAAGACCCAGTTTCAGGGAATTTAGACAATTTGTTTTTACATGGAAATAAATGTATACTGTATGTATAAGATTGACATCAGCAATTGGTTAGCTCAAAAGATAGACTGGGGCAGAGTTAAGGTAAAAAATAGTAATTATGTTATGCAAATGAAGTACATGAAATGAGGAAAAATAAACAGGCATTAGTGTGAGAAGGGCTTTTATTTCATTGTAGTTGCTGAGCTAAGTCCTATACAATTCTAATTATATTTATAGTACCCCCAACAGGTGGGCATCCAGCCTTTGTAGATTATACTATATCCTTAGGAATGGAAGTCTGAAAAAGAAAGAGTCGACATGCTGATAACATTTCAGACTATGAGTATGACAATAAAAGCATTTGTACATATGATAGACTTATGGTAGTCACATATCTGTGCCTACCCCCAGCACTACTAACTTAGGAGAAGAATAAATAGATAATCCTATTTCCTTCCTCTATAATCTCCACAATGAGGATTGTGTCTTAATATAATAACTAGGGGACTCTCTTCAGTGCCTAGTACAAAATCTGTTATCTCCAGGATAGCTTTCTTATAGGTGAGACAGAATAGCACTTTTAGACAAATTGACATTCAGTGTTGAGAAACAGTTTTTCTACCTTGGTAAATTTGAACAAGAGGTTTTGCAAGGGTCAATGTTAGAAAAATAACCCATGCATATGTTTTATAAATAAAAAGCTTTAATTTTAAAAAAGAGCAATGAGAAAACTTAAATTCTTAAGTTCTACATTCTCTGTGACCATAGGCTAACCACTTAGTCTTTCTAGATTCTAGTTTCTTGTCTGCAAATTGAGTATTGGACTAGACAATCTCTATGGATCCTTCTAGCTAGTGTTTCACTTAAGGAGAATACATGGTCCTCTTTTTCCATTCATTGGTGTTTTGCAAAGCATAGACAACTTTATTTCTATTTTACCTATTCCATATTTCAAGCAGAATTTAGTTAGAAGAGCTTGAGTGCATTCCATTGTATTCTTATAATAGATGCTCAATTGAGTTCTACTAGTTAATTTCCTAATAGCTTATATGTCTTAACTATTTAGAATTTTATCTTTGAGCCTTAAAAAAAAATGCTAACTTTTAAAATGGATTTTTTCCCAGTGGTTAGCTAACTCGTGTAATTTGGAGATAATTCTTTAATTTGATCAGTGAACAGCTTAATCAGATAATGATATATAGTACCTTTTCTAGATGAAAATGATCTTACTCTAAAAAAACTAGTAGAAACAATTAACAACTTTTGGTAATGTTGCAGGACACAAAATAAATCCACATAAATCATCAGTATTTCTATATGTTAGCAGCTAAATCCATCAGCAAGAGATGCAAAGAGAAATTCCATTTAGAATAACTGTAGATAATATAAAATATTTGGGAATCTACTTGCCAAGACAAAGTCAGAAACTATATGAACACAATTACAAAACACTTTTCACACTAGTAAATTCAGATCATGTTATGCCTCAATTTCCCTGAATTGTAATACCTCAGTTTCCCTGGTGGCAATCCCCCTTTCCTGGCCAATAGGACTGAGAGAATTAGGGCCTTGCCTCTGAAGTCCTGACCAGTCTCACATTTCAAAGAGTTATAAAACTGCAGATGGCTTATCTCAAATACTTGGGTATCTCCTGGGTCCAGACTTCCTGTCTCTTGCTCAACCATCTTATTGACTTCCAATCTGTCAGAATTAAAGAGTTATAGTCCTTCCTGCAATTTCCACTCACCCAGTGCTCTGATCCTCCTTTGCTTTTGTTTCCCTGATAGCTAGACCCCTATAAAAGTCTCTGGAATTACTTGCTTGTTTCTGGATGCTTTGAGACAAGAGTCCAATCCAGTTGGTTGGCTATGGCGAGTATGGCTTCACTAGTCCAAATTCTCCACTATTAAAATATTAAAAACTCTAATCTATGTCTTGCCTCAGTTTCTCCAGCATTACATCTAAACAACTGGAAGAATGTCAAGTGCTCATGGGTAGACTAAGCTAATATAATAAAAATGACAGCTCTAGTGTCATATCAGTCAAACTGCCAAGAAATTATAGAGATAGAAAAAATAACAACAAAGAACAAAAGGTCATTAAATTTCAAAGAAATTAATGGAAAAAAGAATGCAAATAAAGATGGCCTAGCTGTACCAGACCTAAAACTATATTATAAAGCAGTGATCATCAAAACCATTTGATACTGGCTAAGAAATGAGTGGAATAAATTAGGTTCATAAGACACAATAGTTTTTTCTTGTTTTTTGTTTTTTGTTTTTTTTCCCCCCAATCATATCATGTTACTCGAAAAGATTCTATGTCTCCAGTATTTCTGGTCTCCTATGTTCACATCAAAATCACAGTTTCAGAGTGTCAGGTTCTGTCTGAGATGTGTTTTTTCCTTCTACTACTGTCCTTAAAATGAAAGCCACATTTCAGTGCTTCATTATGTCATGGAAATGACTGAGTATTTGATTGCAAGTATCATTTGAGTTTGGGCCTAGTGAAGGACTGTGTCCGTTCTCTGAAGACTCATCTAGCTAAATTCAGAGAAACTTATTGTCAGAAGATTGATTTTTTTTTTTTCCTACTATAAGAGCTTATTGAAACCCATGGGTTTCTGTGATTATCTGAAGAACTGATGTTGGAGGCAATGTATTATGTGTTGGTAGAGAGAATGCCCACTTGGAGGGAATCACAAACTTACCACTGTATTACTCTAGATGGAAATTCTCTCTCCTTCCTGTATTCTTTTAATAACACATTACAACTGTCTTAACACCCATAATATTCTAAATTATTATATGTTATTTGCATATCTATCTAAAATTTCTTTGTACATTCTAAGCATATGTCTTTTTTTGTATCTGCATATAATTGTCATTCTAAATTGATAATTTAAATGCTTTTTTTTAATTTTTAGAGAGCTATTGCATATCTCTTCCCAAGTGGCTTATTTGAAAAAAAGGCCAGGCCAATTATGAAGGTATATTAATTTTATTTACTACTATAAAATTTTTTCACTCTACTTTTTTCATGTTGTATTTAGTGATTAATGTGCCTTTTATTTATTTTACAGCATCCTGATGACATTTTCCCAAAGCGTAGAGGTAAGTATACTCAGAGTCCATTCCATTTTATGTCATTTTTTTAGAGACAAAATGCTATATTATAATATGTTGGGTAAAATTTCCAAAATAGTTTTTACAGGTGCAAAACCAATTCCTTTGTCTAAAACAGAAATAGTATAACTAAAACTAAAAAGAGAAGAAATTAAAGAACTATAATTTTCAAAGGAAACTTTGAAAAACATCTTAAACAGTTAAAAATTTAGTCTTAATTTTCTTCTATAGGGAATAGGACTAGGAACCAGACCTGTAATTTCATTATTTCTCTGGAAACTCCCAAATGAAGAAGCTAAACCAAGCCCAGGCCTTCTCTGCAAGTAAACTCTGCCTTCAAGTAGCCTGTGGCATTGAGAAAAGTAAATGACTTGTCCTAAGTTGCATAGCCATTATTTAGGAGATATGAGATTAAAACCCAAGTCTTTGAGATTTCAAGTCCAACTCTTCATTCAGTCATGCTTTCTCGCCAGTTTCCTTTTATATTTTTTAAACTAATCTTGGTAAAGTTCAGTGAAAATATAAAAATTCACTTTAAAATAAAATTAACATGTTACCAAAGGAAATTGTTATGATAAAATTAAAAGTCTAGATAAAAAATAGTACTAGATTGATGAATTTTGTGTTCTGTTGGGTGTGTGTGTGTGTGTTATTTTTATGGTTGTAAGAAATTCTATTTATGTAAACAAGTAACTGTTCTGCAACTAATTGCCTTAGAGAATTACATTGAGAATTCTCTGTAACCTGAGTTATTCTGTCAGAAGCCAGACTGGAAACCCAAATAGTTCTGACTCTCACTTTCTCTTTATTCGTTGTACCACCTTGTGATTCATCAAATTTAATAAAATGTTTGTGTTAAAGGTCCATGTTTTAAGTAATTTTTTTTATCAACTTGTTCAGGAACACTTTCTTTTATGATATAATGTGATCTAAACTCTTTCAGACTGCCTAGATAGATTAGATTGATAGCTATTTGAGACTGTCTCTATTTATGTGTGTTATGTAGATTAAATATAGTCAGTCAGTGTTAAATTATATACTATCAAAAATATCAATTATACAGCTTAAGGTATGCCATATATATTTTATGTTTAATTATATACATAAAATTCTCTTTTCCCCTGTACTCAGAAATTAGAAAATTTAGCAATTTCATAATTCAGAGGATGGGTGGTTTCCTTACTTCTGCCTACTTCTAATATTAGTGTAAATATTGGGCAAATCAAAAAGGGCATATTAACCTCTCTAAGCCTCAAGTTTCTTAATCTGTAAAATGGGCAAAATAATGCCTATAATCTTTATTTTGCAAGGTTGTTGAAAATTAAATAACAGTGTATTTAAAATGCTTTGTAAAACTCAAAAGTGTTATGTGAGTTTTGTCTTTTGATAATAATAATAACTAAGCTTTTAAAAATATAAAATCATAGCAGAGGAGATCCAAATCATATGAAAACTGAGAGATTATACATGCCCTCCCTTTTGACTTACCTGCTGCAATAAGATGCTTTTATTATAAGAAAATAGTATTGAATATGAAACTGCATTTCTGTTAACTATAGTTATAATAAATTGCTGTGGGCCTTTGGGCAAGTGTTTGCCTCATTTTCCTCAGCTAGGGATAATAATAGCACCTATCTTTCAGGTTTGTTGTGAGGATCAAATGAGATAATATTTTTAAAATACTTAACACAGTGCCTCACACATAATAGGCATTTGATAAATGCTTGCTTTCCCTCTTTCTCTGTAATATCTTCTTTTCTATACATTTAAAAAAATTAATGTGTCCTTGACCTCTTTTCCTTTTCTTCCTTCCATTTTTTCCTCTCCTCCCCTTTCTGTGTGCACTCCCCAGCTTTCCCCTTTTTACTCTTTTTTCTTTCCCTTCCACTAACCTATTCCCTCTCTCCTTTCTATCTTTATTACTCCATTGGAAAAGAAAAAAGGATGATCAAAACTCTTGTAAAAATCTCAAATTCTCACATTGGGCACATTTCAAAATATTTGTTTTATTCTATAATTTGATTCCATCCATCACCTCTCTCAGTTAAGTTGATAACATGCTTCACCATCATTTCTTTGGAATCATGATTAAAAATTATCTTTATTTAATTTACAGAGGATTAACAACTTACATCCTAATACTTTTACTTATCAACCTTTCTTTATTGCAGTGTGTGTGTGTGTGTGTGTGTGTGTGTGTGTGTGTGTGTGTGTGTGTGTTTCCCAGATACCAATTAAGTCTTTGGGCTTTCTATCAGTTTTCTTTCACTCTTGCTTCCTGTTTAGCTCACCTCTTTTTGGGTCATAAGCATCAATATTTGCCACCTACAGTTTTTAGAACACAGCAAGAAATGATAAAATTTGACTTAACTACCCCCACAAGAGAAATGAAGTTAATAAAGAATTCCTGTTGTTGAGACTCAGATATGAAATTGAATGGACAGCACAAAAACTTGTCAATATCCTTGAAGTTTTGTTATTGTTTTTTACGTCATTTCTCATACAAGTCCTTATTGGAATAAATTTCAACTTTCTTTATCTTTCATGTTCATATCCATTGACCTACAGTTGTCACCTACAATTGTCTGAAAAATATTCAGTTATTCCATACTCATATGAATCTGATATCAAAGTAGATATTCTCACTGATGATGCAGATTAAAATTCATTCATGCCTGTCCTTCCTGTGTGATTCTTGTATTCTTTATGCTTTGATAAAATCTGTAAGAAACCTTTTGCCATTCAAACCAAGAACTTCCATTCAAATCCTTATGATTTGATAGGGTGTTTTTTTTTTTTTTTTTTTTGATCCTGTGATACACTGAATTGCTATCAAGCCAAAGTACAGTTGTAACATCAAAACTACCCTTTTTCTTTTTCTGGATGCCTCTGATCCTTCTTTCTTCTTGGGAGATTGTGAGACTTGAATCACAATTTTTAACTGGAAAATACTACTTTCAATTATTGATCTCTCTTAATTGCTGATTCTTGAGGGTGGGAAAGGATAGAATCATTAGGAGTCTTCCTTGTTTTTTCTTGACATCAAAAACATTCTTCTGAATATTGTGGACATTTAACTTATCCATCATTTATCCTTTTCAAAATGTGACTAGCCCATCATTTTTGCTTGTACATTTACTTGATGATATCTTTTACATCCATTCTTTGTAATTCTTTATTTACAACATATCTGTTCATTCCTTGCATGTGCCTCTCCTCATTGGTAATTTTCAATTTCAGTTCTTTAGGGACAGGTGATCATTGATTCACACTTGTATTACAACTGAAGGAATCTCAGTATTAGAAAGGTATAGAAAGGTAACTTTTTATTTCTTGGAAAACCTTCAGATCATTTTAGGAAATTCGCATTTTCTTATCTCAAGGACAACATAGGCTGCAGTGTCTTTCTGAGATATAGACAGACAGACAGACAGGTAGACAGGTACACAGAGGGAGAAAAAGAGATGATGACAAATTTTATATATTGTCCATTCATCATTCTTTACTTCATATTTCCTCTGTAAATAAATTAAATCAAATACTTTTTTTCCTGTTGTTGATTCTTACTATGTTATGAGAACTATAGGTGACGGGTCTTAATAATTGTTCTCAGTTACTTTTTTGAGGTAAGAATAAATTCTTAGATTATAACTTTGCCTTTGATTATCTCCCCCTTTTTCAACTATCTTTATCATCTTCAAAATTGTTTGGTTTCCACCATAGGCTTCCTTTTGGTATAGTTGTGATACTCCAGTACTACATCTTTTCCTATCTTAATTTTCTTTATTAGCATTTGTGTTTCTCCTAGAGTCCAAATGTTATGACTCTATAATCCTTATTAGGGGGAAAAAATTGTATAGGAATATTTGTAAATCTTATCTATCTTTTCCTAAATCACATCTAGATGGAGTTTAGTTGGGATTTTTTGGAATTTTGTTTTCCGAGCTTTCTTAAAATGCTTTTCTCTCCATTGCTACTAATTTTCTCATGGGATAATGTAGCTCATAATGTTCTACTATCCTTCCTCCTATTTTACAAAAGAGTTTATATTCTAAGCCATGTTTTTCAGTGCCATGTTTCCTTGCTTGGCAAGTAATTCAGGCTTTTGCTAAGTGGGATTTTTAGGGTCTTTTGGTTTCCATAATAATTGATTTATATCAATTAAATGTCTATAAAATTGTTAAAATCAAATATTTGCATTTTTTTCCCTTCTATTTTTTTTTTTCAATGTCAGTAACTCATTTAAGTAGGCCAGCTTGGAGGTATTTTAATTGTACATGATATCCTATACTAATTTTTATTTCTACTAAAAGCTAAATTTGTTCTACCAAGTTAGTGCTCTGATTGTATGCAGACAGCTGATGGTTCAGAAATGATTCCTTTATCAGGTTTTTTTGGTTTTTTTTTTCATTTTCTTTTTTTTTTTTCCTCCTGAGGCTGGGGTTAAGTGACTTGCCCAGGGTCACACAGCTAGGAAGTGTTAAGTGTCTGAGACCAGATTTGAATTCGGGTCCTCCTGAATTCAAGGCTGGTGCTCTATCCACTGTGCCACCTAGCTGCCCCCTCCTTTATCAGTAATAAGCAATTTCCTGTTTTTTCAAATATAACAAATTCCTTTGTGTGATGTTAGTTTTTGCTCATCTTATCTAGTTTTTAGGATAACTAAGAACAAGAAAAGAGGAAAAGTATTCAAGATGTATTTATGTGGGGCTTTTGTATATTTTTCAATTTTTTGAATCTTTTAATTCCAAATTCGTAAACCATATCTATTAACTTTTTCTTCTCTGCCTTTAAGTTACTGAGAATCAGAATATAGATTAGTATATTTACATGTAGTCTCCTCAGTTCATTAAGAATTTATCTCTTTTTATTCTAGAACTGATGTTAGTAGATTGGTTACAGTTATTCTTCTAGTGATCTTCAAACACCAATTAAACAATGCAATTGTTTGTTTTTGCCTTTGTTTGCATAATAAAACCATCTTGCTAACTTTATTTACATGTTAATTTAATTCCTGTGAGCCATCCTTCTAGCTTCAACTTTCTTCTGCTTTTGTGTATAGCAAGAACCTCCTGAATGGTAAAATTCTATTTTGACAGTAGTATAGTATGCTTTTGCATTGGCCCTTCAATAAGGATTTCATTTTTAGAGGATCAATGCCTGTTAATGTTTATGGATGGTTTAAATAATTGATTTTTGTCTGCCATCACACTATAGAATTCCAATATATTCAAAGGAGTAAATACCAGTTTTTGGAATTTTTTTGGTTTGTTTCATGAGTTGACATCAAATAAATAAATTACCAAGAGGCTAGCCATCCGGTTCTTAATAAACCTGGAAAAAATTTGTATTTCAGAGATGGACTTGACTGTAGCAAGCATTTTATGATTTAAATAGCTGCACAACTATTTAAGCATGCATATGTAGTAATGAATTAATCTTCAAAGCAGTATACATTATTAGTCCACTTTGTTTTTCCTTCCTGGATGACTGGACTTTTCTTTTGGTCAACCATGAGTCTTTATTATCTTGTACCTTATGAAGCTTCCCTAAATTGGCTGGTGTTCTGATTTCCACTTTTTTGTGCAGCCCATCTCTGCTTGTTGCATGGCTCACTATCCATTGTTTTTTATTCAAAAAATTTTTTTTGAGCAGGTTCTTTGCTTCATTTTTGAATGTCTCCTAGACCCAAGTACTTTTTTTTTTTTCCCCCAGATTACATTGGAACTAACTTTCAGGACAGAAACCAAATTGCTGCTGACCAAAGCAAAACTTGGCTGGATTGTTTCTCAGGGGATCAAGGCTTGAAACCTGGCTCTGCCCGGTCCTCTTTGGGTGGCCTTTCTAGTCAGATTCTCTTGGCTTCACTTTCCTCATCTATGGTTGCACTAAATGGCCTCTGAGTTCTTTTCCAGCTCTAAATCTATTATCTTCTGGTCCTTTTCCTTCAATCAACCAACCTATGTTTGTTTATTAAATGTCTGCTAAGTGCCAGCATTTGAAGGCAACTAAATAACTCAGTGGTTAGAGCACTGAGTGTGGTGTTAGGAAGACCTGAGTTCAGATTTGGAGCAAGTCACTTAATCTTTGTTTGCCTTAATCCTCTGGAGAAGGAAATGGCAAACCACATCAGTGTCTTTGCCAAGAAAACCCCAAACGGGGTCACTAAGAGTGACACAACAACAAAAAATGCCTATCACTGGGGATACAAATACAAAGAATGAAACAATCCTTCCCCTCAAGGAGCTTGAATTCTTAACATTGGAGTCAAACATATGTGCATAATTACCAATACAACACTAACTTCCTTTCATTTTTAACCTCTTCCTTTCTTCATGCCCTCTCTCTGGTCCTCACTCAGATGTAACAAACACATTTCCTGATGTTACTACTTTTTCTTTGCCTCTTTTTCTAGTACTGTCTATGCTTTTGCAACCCCACAAGTCACAGAGGTGCAATTGAAACAATCCTTGCGCTCCATTACCATTTTCCTATTTTTCTACCTTCTCCTTGCTTGTTCCATCATTAACAGTTAGCACTTCAAATCCAATTTAGCAATTCAGTCCAGTCCTGTGTCTATTTTCTAAAGGTTTGCCTTCATTTCCTTATTATTAAAGTTACTGCCAGACTTAACAGTCTTTCTTTCCTCCCCAATTCCTGTCTTCACATTAAAGGATTTCAATATACATATTAACGTGCCCTAAAGTACTCTAATTTTATCGTTTATTACTCTTTTTAATTCTCATGATCTATTTGCTCCTTTTGCTCCACCTCACCTACACACAAGGATTGTTATCCCTTTCATATTGCCATCACAAGTGTTCCATTCTTGGTTCATGATCCATTTGCTTTATTATTCCCTTTTCTTTACCCTCACCATTCTCTCCAATTCTTTTCCAGGCCATTACCCCTATACCTTTTGTGGTCACTTCCCACCACTCCACCAGTAGTAGTTGTCCCTCTTGCCTAGAGTAATCGGATGACTTACCTCTACCTCTTGATTTCTTTGATTTCCTTCAAGGCTCTGCTCAAATCTCACTTTCTGCAAAAGGGCATTTCCTAGATGCTAGGACCTTTCTTTCAGATTACCTTCCTTCTGCACTATCCATATTTTGTATCTACCTACTTATTTACATGTTTTGTCTTCTATTAGAATATATGTTCCTTGAGGACAGACGCTATATTTTGCTTTTGGTATCCCCAGTACTTATCAGTGTCTTTCACATAGTAAGCACTTAATAAATGTTTGTTGACTAACAGTGCTTTTTTAAAACTTGTTAAATGGAATCAGGAATATTGCTTTGCCTTGGAATTGTCAAAACATCGTCTTGTGTAACCTTCTGTTCATTTGTTCTCCCAGTTATTTTTACAAATATTTGATCTATTTGCATATATTTAACATATATTGGATTACTTGCTGTCAAGGGGAGGGGTTGGAGGCAAGGGAAGGAGAAAAAAAAATTGGAACACAAAGTTTTGAATGGATGAATGTTGAAAACTATGCATATGTTTTGAAAATAAAAAACTTTAAAAATTAAAAAACAAGTATTTGGTCTACATAAAAATTTGAAAACTGAAACTGAATATTTAAAAATAAGCACTATAGTTTATTTCTATGCATATTGTAGCAATAAATAGCCTTCTCCATTAGTAGGAAGAGAGTGTAGGGGGAAAAAAAAAAACACCAACGTGGTGACACTTGTTTATATGACCCTGAGCAAATTATTTACTCTTAAAGTACTTGAGGCAATTCTCTGAGTGAGAGTAACAGTGCTACTATGCCTTGGTAGAGGGAAATGCTTCTCTGAGAGTGCTCTATTATATTCAGTGACATTACAAATCCAGACAGACCCTAACCTTTTTAGACCATTTTTACAATAACCAAAAGATATGCTATTTCATAATTTTAGAGCCATAAAAGTTAAGGTTAGAAATCATGTAGGCCACCTGCCTCATTTAACAAATGACAGAACACAGGCATAGTAAATGTATAAGTGATTTTGCCTTCAGTCACCTAGTAGTTTAGTGGTTGAGCTGGAACTAGAGTCATTAATAGTTGTCCAGTATTCTTAGCAGGAGCCCAAATAAAATCCAAAGGTCATTAAAATAAGATTCTGTCTACATTATAGTAATGGAAGTATTTGAGCTAAAATATTTTATCAAAATGCAAAATTCTGCCACTGACTATATTTGAATCTTTATGGTAGAAGCTCAATCTAAACTTGCTCTTAAGTGTTGAGTCTGCAATTCAGGTAGAGACTAAGATGGGTTAAGCCCAAATAGTTACCCATACTATCATCAGATATGCTTAAATGGGATAGCTGAATAAGAAGTAAAAGCTCACAATTCATAATTCTGTGCTTTTTTTTTATGTTAAATAATGTCTCTTGAAATAACTATGAATTACTTAACCATTCTTTATAAAGATGGATTGATAGAGAAGTAGAATGCCTAAATATTTTCAGCCTAAATACTAATCAGTCATAGCTGTATCTTTTCAGGTTAAAACATAGAAGGATATGTGCAGCTCTCTAGAGTTTGCTTTTTAGTAGAATATAAAATCACTTTTGAGCTCTGGAACATGGTCTTCTGGCTAGGTAATTGTTTCCCATTTGGGCCATAGTTTATATATTGGCTCTCTTTGTTTTTCTTTGTTTGCTTACTTTTGTTTTTTTTTCTTTTTCTATTTTATTTATAATTAATAAACAAAAATATCAAAGACAACATGATTGCCTAATGGCTGTATCTTCACTAAGGATTCTTCATGTTTGTGTTACTAACCCAGTAATTCCAAGTGAATTTGACTTTTTTTTTTTTTTTTTTAACTTTTATCAAGATAAGTCTTTCTTCTTCCTGGAGTCTGTTTGTTCACTTCCCTGCTTGAAGTAGATTTGCCCCGCTTCCATTCTGCATCTTTCACATACATTTTAAACAGGGCTGTTTTTAAACATAGGCTCATTTATGGGGGAAGCTTCATGACAAAATTTTTTTAACAATATATTTTTATGTATAAACAGATGACCTCTAAAGTTCTGTTTTTGTGATCACAGTAGATTCTTACTATTAACTAAAATTTTACCTTCTCTAGAAAGCTTTCCCTAACCCTTCTTAATTCCAGTGACTTCCCTCTGCAAATCATTTCCTATTTATACTTCATGTAGCTTAGTTTGTAAATATTTATTTGCATAATGGTGTCTTTTGTTATCAGACTGTCTGCTCCCTGAAGACAGGGATTGTCTTTTGTGTCTTTTTATTATTATTAGCACAGTGCCTAGCACATAGTAAGTGCTTAATATTGATTGGTTTTTAATAGAATTTTTGAGAGTTCTAAAACTAGCATAAATGGTTGTCTAAATTAGGACTTTTGAGCTGGTATTGTTTTAATGTAATAAAATAATCCTATGTGAATTTCACCAGATAGCAACAGTGTTCTAGATTCTCTAAATTAGGGAACAATTCTTATGTTAGACACAAATATCTTTTTTTTAAGTATTTTTAAATTTAAGGGTCTTTTGTTTAATTTTAAATTCCATGTTAATTTTCACATATTAGAACTTAGTATATCAAATTGTTTATCTATGGGAATAATTTGTTGTTGCAGACGTAATTTCTAATTAATACCTTTAGAACTTGTATTTGAAAAGTGAGTAAACTGGGAAGTATGTGGATTGATACAGTAGCATTGAATCAAATAGTACAGTGTGGAAAAGCATCTACAAGAATAAAATCTTCAATTCCAAAAATTTTTAAGATTTATATATTGTTTCAGTTTTTAAAGCTTTTTCATATATATCCTCATATTTGATTGATAGTTCCTATTGCTAAGAGTGTATTATATAGCACCTAATTTGTCATTTTTGGATGTACTTACGCATCCTGATAGGCATAATAAATTTATATCTAATATTTCTGTTTGTAATAATGTGATGGTGCCCATTTCATATAAACTTTTATTGAGAACATAATAAGAATCTATCCTATGGTGAGATAGCTAGGATGATTATATTAGAATATTATAATTTCTCATTAAAATAAATTTAAGATAGATTCTAATTATTAAATATCTGACTGAATATCCATGATATTTCTTTTCTTTATTTCTTTTTAGCTTGTATTTTAAAAATTAATCAGCATTATAAAAGTGGTTTAGAATTGCAATTCGGCATGATCTATATACAAATTTTTTTTTGGTCTCATCTGGCTTTTCATTTAGCAATCCAATGGGGAGAAGATGGCCGTCCATTTCACTTTCTATTTTATACTGGCAAGCCGTCATATTACTCATTAATGCATGTAAGTACATCATATTTTATGATAAATAGTATAAGCTATAATCTAAGTTAACTAATTATATAAAAGCTTTCAGAAAGCTTCAGAATTTACTTACTCATTTTCATAACGGACAATGATAAGACCTCTAGAGGTTTGATTTTATGCTTGTTATAGATACTAACCCTAAATAAAGGTTTCCTTTTTTTAATTTATAATTGAATGGCTTATTTTCTTTTTAAATATTTTCTCTTAATAGGTAGTTTGAAATTTGTTATACCAGTTCTTTTATTTTATAATATGATTTGCTTAGAGAGTTAAGTTTTTTTAAAAAGGCATTTTATAAGATATCTAGTAAAGCAACAAGGTAGAAAAGAAGGGATCTAGTATAACATAAAGTTGTTAGGTTCACTTAGGCATTTGACATGAGGGAAATTTAGACAGTTACATATAATTACATTTTAAAATTGTTCTGAGATTTTCATATTTGTGGATAAAAATGAATAGGAGTCTAGAATTTTAGTCTATTTACCTTTACAGTAATGCTATCTCAGATATCAGCTTATTACATTCTAACTTCCATTTCATTTTGCCATATTATTAACAGTTTTTTCACAGCTATGGACATTGATAGTGTGCAAATTCTTTGACTTGCCAGAATTATCCTATAGAAAGATAACTTATGAATGAAAGAAACCAGTGAACATTTTTAAAAATAAGTTGAACCTGTCAAGTTTTATTTCATCCATTTCATGCTTATACAAAAGTTACTCAAGTATTTATCAGACATACTCCATCCTCTCCTTCCCAATCTGATATCAGATTTCAAACATTCCTATTCTATACAAAGCTTTTCTATCCATAGATTATCTGGTGTTTATTTGTGCTCCACAAACCCAAAGGACAAAATCCCCACTTGTCAGATACATTCATTTCTTGGTAGGGGGTGGGGTGGGGAAACAACCTTTTTTTCATTTTTTGTTGACCTTGGGCAAATGAGCTTCTTGCCCTGGCAGAAATGAAATGAATGATAAATGTAGAATGTGTCTTTGCTGAGTAATGGAGCTAC
Organism: Sminthopsis crassicaudata; assembly: GCF_048593235.1. Taxonomy (NCBI): domain Eukaryota; kingdom Metazoa; phylum Chordata; class Mammalia; order Dasyuromorphia; family Dasyuridae; genus Sminthopsis; species Sminthopsis crassicaudata. Next base: position 182,188,669 of record NC_133619.1, on the reverse strand, counting down.
AGCCGAGACTTTCCACAGAGGTTTTCTCCTGCACAGCCTGAGGCAGCCCAAGGACCCCTGCTGTTCATTTAAATAGGTATGTCAAATCTGCCTCGAAACGCCGCTGGTTTGATCTGTGGTAATATTTGTGAAGGTTCCATATGGACTTGAGCCCCCTGCAGTGCTAAGAAATAATGTACAACGCTTCATGGTGCAGACGCAAATTTTCTCTGAAAAGGGATGCAATGCTGCGTTTTAGCTGTCGGAGAGGATGATGGAGCTGACGCGCTAGGCCTGTCAACTTGTTACACGGATGGGTTGCACGCAGCGAAGCTGTGGAAAATCTGTGCCTTTTAACTTTTCTACTTAATCACGGTTGTAGCATTGCCTTTAGACTGTATGCTACATTAATTCTCTTCCTGCCTTCTGCCTTTCATCCCAAGTTTCACGGAAAAAAGTAAAGCATGCAGGTCTTGTAGAGGAGCCTTATCAAACAGCTGTCATCCGACAAGTCATTTGCATTTGTTTTGGCTGAAACAGAGCAACCCAAGGGCAAGATGTTTTGTTGCATTCCATCATAATGAAGAAATTACACATTTTACAAGGAATATAACTTTGCTTTTAATTCTTTGTATTGTTTTAAGACACATAGATTGTCCAAGATTGTACCACTTCTCAAGGGGCCAAATGTTTCCATATCACTTGACTGAGACTTCAGACTACATCTGATTGGCATTCATTTTGTATGTTTATTTGAAAGAATACCAAATCTGAAGTCAGAGGACCTGGGTTTGAAACCCCAACACTACCATTTAACTGGTGGTGTGATCTTGAGAAAGCCATAATCTTGCTTTCTGGGTCTGTAAAATGGGGGTAATAACACTTGTACCAACCTATGAAACACAGGGCTGTTTTGAGGATCAAATATAATATGCAAAATCATTTGGAAATTTTTAAATGCTATAAATTTAGGTTGGAATTATTGTGAGACACCATATTATGGTTGAGAAACCTGACCAGCTATGAAGTATTAAACCTTTCTCATTTACTAACTTTATGACAAGAAGCCTCTAATTCACTTAACCCCAGAGTTTCAATTTTATTAATTGTTATGTGGTATTTAAATTTGTATTAACTCATTTTGAAGGTTTGAGGGAGGGAAACACCAGAGAACACCATAAAATGTGAATTTGTAGTAGTAATAGTAGAAGTGGTGGTGGTAGTAGCAATAGTGGAAGCGAAAGATTAGCTGTTGAAGAATTTTTTTATGACTTACCTTTTCGTTAAACAAAATGTTTAGGTCATTTTGTTCTGCAGGCTGTTATTAGGTTTAATTAAACAGTTATAGGAAACTTGATATTTAACATTTGATCTTTAATCAAGTTGGTTTACTTTTTTAAAATTACAAATGTACTTATTAAACCAGAAAAACTATAATTAAGTATTAATAAAAATAAGTTAGAGAATTCTTTGGTGCAATTTTTAAAGTAATTACTGTGCTTCAGAAATTTGAATATTAATTCAGGTCTGTGTCAATTGAATATAATGTATCATACATTTTATTAAATTTATAGCTGTCATTGTACCCAGCATCATTTCTTTTGCTTATCTAACTTTACTGAATAAACACATGGACTCTAAAGCTTACAAAATTTGTTTTCTGTTTCAGCCTTTTGGATACAAAATGACACTTACTAAAATTTGAATATTTTTTATATTCATTTGTCCTTTTTGTTCCTTTTTTATTAGCTCTAGTTGGGAGAAAGTATATGTAAGAGTCATCAGTCTACAGTTAAAAGAATTAGTCCCTCTCAGATTGTAATTTGTTAAATAGATCTGAAATTAATAACAGCTTTTATGTTGTGTTAACATAGTTCCTTTCCTGGCATAAAATTTGATATACAAAAGTAATATCTTTTTTCTACATTATAGCCTGGAAACATGTAATTTGTGTGATGCCAACAAACCTTTTGACAGGAGTGACTTAGATCACATATAGTGATGTCCATGTTGTGCCAAGAGGTTTTCCTGAAATGAAGATGCAGTTTGCTTATTGCTTAACTTAGTTATACAATAATAAATCTGTGCTGAAACAATATTACATTCTTTAGACAGAAAATTTATTTTCTAAATTTAAACCTTATTTTCATCATATGTTGGTACTTAGGCATAGCAGCTAATGTTTCTATATGCAACTCTAAATTTTAGGACAATCATTAAATGATTTGTATTTTTTGTTAGCCTCTCAATGTCTAACCATTACCAACAGCAAATTAGTTAGATATGAGTGTCAACCTTATTTTAAAGGGTGCTTAGGGAAGAGTGAAAACAATTGTTGTTTTAGAGTAGGTGTTTTATGCAATTATATTTTCTCTTGGGTTATTAAAAATCCCATTGATTATTTTTTTTTTTGAGACTGACAAAGGATTGTTTCAGGGAGTAGGAAGATAGAAGTTCAGAAATGTAAATTATGATGCTGCTTACATAAGTCTGTAATTTATAAATGGATTTGTTTTCCTAAAAGTTGATTATAATTTTGTTGTTAGTTTTTCTGAGATTAATAAAGACAGGTTTAGAAAACAATCGGGGTTCAAAAGGATAAAAATGCATACAGTGGCCCTAAGAAAGAGGATGGTAGGTAAAAGATACTGGTACCAATAGAGTCATTGATTCACAGAAACTCTTAGGAAAGATTTGAGGTCATCTAATCTTGTATAAATTTCAAAATATACAATTTGCAGAAAGATCTGAATTTCTACTGTAAAATTTTAAGCAAAGTTAAAAATGTCTTGAACAAGCACCCATAGGATAGGTCCATCCATTATGACATCTCTAACAAGTAGTTTATCATTAACCTTCTGCTTGAAGATGTCCGTATAGAAGAAGAGTACTGTGGAGTTGGGAGAGGAAAACAGTATATATTTTATAGTATAAAACTTTGGTAAAACAGTTTGGAAAGTGCTATATTTCAATTTTTAACAAAAATTTTATTACAGCAAGTATTTTTTTCTAAAAAATTTATTATGGGAAGAAAGGAGGGACCAGAAGACATTTAAATTTTTTAAAATTACTTAAGAGTGAGGAAAATGAGAAAATATTTTATGATTCATTCTTATTAACTGTATCAGTAGAACCTCATACAGAATATACAGCATCATACATATATTGCAAAACTGTTTATACCTGCTCACTTTTTTTGCTTAGGAAAAAATGGTAGTAAAGGAGATTTTATAACAAGATTAAGGGAAGAAGGAAAATGCTTATCTGAAATTGTTGAAAGGTGCATTCTATTGTCAGGCTGGATTTTTAGCCCCAAAGTTACAATAAACCGGATGCATAGTCTCAAGATTAAAATTTATAATGTGTCAGCATACTTTGACAAGTTTGCTAGTATGTATCAATTGGTGCCAATATGCATATTCACACATTGTAGCTAAAAAAAAAAAAAAAAAAAAAAGTTCTGAATTATATTTTTGTCAGGTAAATTCCTAAAAATAGTGTTTACTGAATTTTTGCAAGTTGAAATACATTTTAAATTTACTTAAGAGACTGTTTGAAGATTGACTTTTCCTAAGTGTTATTACTTTCACTTTAAACAGATTACTTGTGTTATACTTGAACTAGTGTTATAGTAAGTAATTAGCTTTTAATTTGAGAAATAAAATTATATGGGGCCTGAGTTAAAAGCATACTTTCCTAGTAGGTACATATTTCCCCAGAGTATTTTTATTTTTGCAATATGGCCTACATTAACAGGCTTTTTTTGTTTGTGATATCTCAATGAATGTAAAATACATTAGTAATTTATAGTTCATAAATCAATAGTGGCCAACAGTAGACTTCTGACATCTAGAACTACCAGTACTGAACTAAACCTTTACTAATTTTATGATAAAAGGATTTTATTTCTCACATTTTTTTTCATCTGGTTATGTGAGTACCACTGACCAAAACCTTAAGAAATTCAGTGTAGTGTTTTGAAACCATATAGCATCACTAGGAAGCTCTTTTGTAGTCTTTTAAGTTTTAAATCATTTTTTTCTGTTTTTGAAAAATATTATCTCCAAAATATTAATATATTGTTTAAGCATAGAAATACAGCTAGCTTTATTTCTCCTCCCATCTAATGTTGCTTGTTTATTCTTTCTAAACTCATAATTTCCACATGATTAATATTTTAAAAAGTTTAAACTATAAAGCTAAATAGTGTTCTGTTCTTGGGTATAGTTTTTGAACATTCCTTTTTTATAACCTGAGCATCTGGTATTTTCAAATCAGACATCTTCTAAATTTGATTCATACATTATGGAAATCTAATGACACTAGGGGTGGATAGGCTTGCTTTGATTTTATGAAATATTAATCATGACTGTGATTAATGATTCAGCATTTCACATCTGGGTTATTTCTGTCATATTTGAAAATTATACTACTAAATAGAGTATATGAACTTATTGTAAGAGTATTCATACTAATTCTCTAGTGTCCCTGTAAAACTAAGTGGAAACCAAATGATGTAGGAGAAATTGCCAGTGAAATTTTTTGATTTTTATATTTCCTGATATATTTTATCCACTCAAGAATCTTTTGATATAGATGAGGACTTCTCTTTGGAGACTTAAGGCTATATAATCTATTCTTTAGTGTACTGTGTAAAATTTGAGAAAAAACTTTAGTATATAAAAAGGAAAATTAGCTACAATATGTTGTATTGCTTGTTTATTCATCAGCATCCTGAACACAAAAACTGTATCTTAAAGGGTTTCACGATCATATTGGTACTTAATGAATATTAAATTAATTTTAGTGAAAGTCATCTTAATGTATCTAAAATGCATGATATTTTAGAATGTAAAAGAACCCCAACATTGTTGTTCTACTATCCATCAAATTCACTCGCATACTCTACTTGTTCCAAAATACAGCAGTGGAAAAAACAATTTTAATTTACTGGTTTTTAGGTAGAAAATTTATATTTCAGATAATTCTATCAACAGAGGTCCTATTGACAAGCTTATCAACAAGAACTCTGAATTTTAATATTCTAGTAAAAACAAATAAAAGTCTTGTTTTGAGCTATGATAATTGCTTTATTTCTGAAGAAAAATATGATAAAACAATACAGAGGGAAAATATTTCTCTAGTTGGTATTAGATAACATTTGTATTTCTTTCTATGCACTAATAATGCATGCTCTTAATAAAAGATGGTACAGTGAAAAGTACATAATTAGAGAAGACCTAGAATTGACAACAGTGTCAGAAATGTGGTCTGTAATAATCGGCAGACTTGTCATTTAGACTCTCACAGTCTTACCTCATCTGTCAAATGGGGAATATTGGTGGTATTCTGTTGAGAAAAGCATTTTTCAGACCTTAAAGCACCATCAGTAAATATAAATAATTATTAATCACATTAATTATTGATTGATGTATATCTCTTTGGTAAATTGTTACCAGTTTCCTAAACTGATATTTAGAAGGCCTTTTCATGGCTCTAATTTCTGTAATCCCACAAAATCTAGAGACTTGTGATTTTTAAGATAAAATCATCCTTCTACCTCCTACCAAAAAAATTGTAGAGAATTAGTTGGGATCTTCTAGGTTCACAGGATGGCAGACAATCTTTACCTATAAAGTAGTTTTTGCATTTTGTGGGATTATATAATCATACATTTTATCTTTATCTAGTTTTTACTTTATCAGAACATGTGAGAATTAATCCCTTTATATTTTTCAGAGGTATATAGAATTTTTTTTGGCATACTGTTTCAGTTTAATTTGTAAGGTTGAAAGATTCTTTATATTCTTCAAAAATTAAAAGTATTAGATATAAAAATAAACTCAGTAAAACCTAAGATAATCTGGCACCTTTAAGGAAGGTTTTCTATTCTAGAAAAGTTAGTGTTATTGATTGGTGTATCCTTTATTTTATGGGAATTATTTTTAAAATTCATTCACTATTGCAGCTATAGATGCAGGTATAAAGTGGTAATGGTGTGGAACAATGATGTAGTAGAGAGAGTAGTGGACTGAGGTTCAGTCAAAAGATATAGCTGAGAAACTATGAAATAGTTCACATCTTTTTAAGATCCATTTTCTTCAGGGCAACTAGGTAGCACAGTGGATGAACACCAGCTTTGAGTCAGGAGGATCTGAATTCAAATGTGGCCTCAGACACTTACCACTACGTAGCTGTATGACTCTGGGCAAGTCACTTAACCCCAATTGCCTTAGCAAAAAAAAGTAAAAAGCAAACCAAAAAAAAAAAGATCCAGTTTCTTCAGAAGCATATTGGGAATAGTAGTAATTCTATATAACTACCTCGTGGAGTTACGAGGATCAGATGAAATGTGATCAGTAATTATTTATAGATGGTGTTTTTAAGTTTACAAAATGCTTTTTTCAATAGAATGATGTCAGTATTTCCGTTTTATAGCTGAAGACACTAAGACTGTGAAAGGCTAAATGACCATGTTTGGTGATTGTTGTAGAGCAAGTATATTTCTGACATTGTCAAAAATCCTCAGCTTTCTGATTGTGCAATTTTGTGCAGTTATAATTATAAGTTATTACCTTTACAGTCTTGTGCTCTCAGTGTTCCTCCAAGCTAATCACATTGTTTTCCTACTTAAAAACCTTTAGTGATTTCCCATTGCCCTCTCAATACAACTCCTAAGCCTGTTGTTCAAGGCCTACCACAATCTGGTTCTAGACGAACCTTTCTTTCCTCATTTCATACTGTTTTTCTTCTTAAAATCTATTTATCAGCCAAGTGGAGGTAATAACTTCCTCCAGTCATACTAGAACTTTTCTCATTCACATTACTACCATCTCATTCTTCAAATTCTATTTCAGATGCAGTTCAGAATTTGTTTGCCCTTTAAATATCTCATTCCTAGCAAGAAGAAATCCCTCTTCCTTGGATATCTTACGCTACTATGCTTAACTTTAATCATATGCTATGCAATTAATGATATTTTTAATACACAAATAATTTTTGATACACAAGTGCCTTATCCCTCTAGATTCAATGTTCCTTGTGGGTGGAGCCTGACATTTTTCTACTCTTTGTAGCTCTAGTAACTAGCAACCTCCACTACATACAGTAGACCATTAGTGAATGTTTATTGAATTTGCCCCTTACAATAGAGATATTATTCCAAATTTTATGTTTTTGGCACTTATTGTCTGTTCCTTGTCATTTCTATCATTTCTGCCATCACCTTCAATAATTTTCCCCTCCTTTTTGTGTTCTTTTGTTTTCCTTCCTTTCTATCACTTTGACTTATTATACTCATTTATAAGCTTTTATGAACATCACCAGATAGTGAGAATCTTCTTTTCCCTTTTTGCCAGAAATAAACAAAACAGAGTCTATGGATGTAATATTCAGATCTTTGTTGTTTGGGAGTTACCATGTGATATAATTGAAATATCCCTGATTTAGTCAGGGAACCTAGATTCAAATCTCAATCGTTATCATTATAATGATTATACATATGTGTTATTTATGGTTGTTCAAAGATTAGAGATGTGGGGAGTGAGGCTATTTTAGGGTTCAAAGTTTTTCCAAAAAGCTGAATATTTTACTTTGGTAAGGAAGTAGTTCTAATTAAAATTTTATAAATCAGCATTTAAATCTTGATATATATTTTAAGACAAAGACCGATTTTTCTGGTTGAATATTGGAAGGTAACTTGTAAAGAAAATTTTCCTAAAAAAATTAAGAACCAACTAATGTAACTTAAAATTTATCAACATTTTTGTTGTTCAGTATTTTCCTATAAATGACTGTTTCAGATAAGTACAGGAGATAATCCAAGAAAGGATTATCATCATATTACCCCATGTTTACAAATGTTACTTTTATCGCTTGCACAATAGGATTTTATAAAAGATTATTATATTTTAAAAGTTTTAAGCTACTATGACTATGGCTTAATTAAACTATTGAGATCTAAAACCACACAGACTTTTGGAAAACTCTGTATTTGATGTTAAAAGTTTCTTGGATACAAACACTTGGTTCTAAAGTGTCATAGTTGACAGAGCAAAATGGAAAATAAATTGAACAGAATATGCCTTTTTTTTTTTAAAGCAAAAATTGTGCAAGTACTCATAATCTACAGAACATTATTTTGACAAATTCTTCATTTAAAATTGATTGAATTTTGTAATTTTTATTTTAAGACCCACAACCACTTCTCTTCCAATACTTCCTTATATAGGTTGTTACAGTTGTAATGATTTATTTGTGCCATTCAAAAACTTAGTGGAAGTTGTGAATTTTTTTACCTAACTTTAAAAATAAGGCAGGGTTCAGTCCTGTGTATATTAACAAACTCTTCTTTACTATAAAGGTTATCCTTCCCATTTAAGCCAATTAACATTTAGTTTTAACCTTCTGCATCTAGATGGTGGCCAAGAGATGCCCCTTTTTAAAAGTTTAAATACTGCATGTAGTAAGAAATATGGAATATACTATATGATAATACAGTTTAAATAGTACATGTTTTATTTGATTATTTCTGATGTTCTAGGAAGTATATGGAATGATATTAGATCTGCAAAAACACTCAGATTACCTGAGAGCCAAAGGTCTGTTGCCTCAAAAAAACAAACAGTAAGTTTATATTTTGTATTAAAAATTATAATTTTTCTAAAGCTTAAAAATTATGTATTACTTAAAGATTTATCATCATTTAGGTCCATAATATTACATGGTTTTTTATGTGAAAAGATATTGCAATTATGATTTGATTCTGACTTTTTTTTACTTGGATCCTTAGTTTATTTGTTTTTGTTTTTATAGTTAGGACTGAGACTTTATAGTACTTTGTTTTAATATATTCTTTCACCTGTGAACATAATGTACATTTTTAAAAGTTATGTGCTTTTTCACTGATATTGGGTGTATCTTTTGATGTAGAGATCAATCAGCCTTGGGAGACTAGCTCTGTAAACTTTAATAGAGCTTTAAATCCGTCCTTTTTTGAATTTTTATGCATAAAGTCTTTGAAAATACCTTCCCTTGATTTTGCATGCTTCTTTTTATTGTCCTAGGAACTGCATTGATATTTTAACATTTGCTAAATAACCTTAATTTTTCAGAACATTTTTGTCCATTTATATTTTGAGTTTGATCCCAGAGTACATTTTTAACTATGAAACAAGCAAAGGTGATTTTTTAAAAAAGAATTTAGGATAGCCTTTTATTGCAAATAAGTTAGTCAGTTCTATATTTGATTCTTGATACAGTAAGATCATTTTATATGTATATAAAAAATCTTTCTCATAAAGTACATTAATAAAAGTAAAATGCAGCTAAATTGATGTAAGTTTCCTGGTACTTGAATGAAGTTAAATTCTTTTATGGTATAAAAATGTTTTTCTAAATCATGCATGACTATATGTGATCCTTTGTGATATAACTCTAATTGCATAGTTAATTAAAATGAGAATATATGTGATATTTTAACAGAGACCTGATTGGCAACAGATGGCTGATTAAGGAGGAACTAGAAGAAATGTTAGTGGAAAAACTGTCAGATCAAGATGTGAGTAATTAATCCTTTTAATTTAAGGGGACCCATGTCATAAGAAAGCAGACACATGCAGTATTTAGGAACTCAGTAGATATATTCCTCAGGGGCAGGTGCTCTGAAGAAAATGTTCTTCTTTTTCAAACATTTACAGTTATTTTCTGCCTTGATGTCATATCTTATCTATGGGTAGGAAAATGGCATGAGTATTCTCCAGATACTTCTTCATCAGTACCCCCAACATTATCTAATGCTTTAATGAACTTAGCAGATGGAATTACTCACATATAAGTCTGTTACATGAGCTAGTTTGTGCTAACAGTAAGTAATAAGGTACTGTTATATACAGTAGATAGGCTAAAATGATATGGAAGAAAACCTTTGTGCTATCTCTGGTCTGTACTATTATGTGTATTTTTTTCTATCTTTATCCCATTCTGTTAAATCTTGCCATGGCTATACGTAGCTTGTACTATAAATACTCTATAGTTAATAATTGCTTCCACACTGAAATCTATCCAAAGGAATTCTACAATTCATAAACTGACAGAAGGCTGAACATCAAATTTAGCCATCTATCCTTTAAAGCCATATAAAACAAATAACATTATGAAAAAGTACTACTAACACTTAGCCTTCCCAACACACAATATGTGTTATTATATAGTCACTTTAATTATTTTTATTCTTATTTGATAAATTGAATTTGAGAGGTTGTGGTTAGTATTAAAGCTAAGCCTTATTTTCCTTACCCAGAGTTACAGGTTAGTGTTAAAGCTAAACCTTGTTTTCCTTAATCAGAATTACAATTCCAGTTCTAGTACTCTTGGACTAACTTTTTTTTCCCTTATTTTTTCAGAAGATCATTTCATTATTAGCTGTATTTTTATGCTATCTCACATTTTATGAGTTTATATTTTCGATTTTTAAGCATTCTAAGATATATCAGTGTGATTTCAATTTCTACACCTTCTAGTGTACATGAGATGGGACAGACTAAAATGTGGGAGTCCCAACAACTGCTTCAACTCTTAGTCTCACCAGCAAAATTAAAGTAGTCTCACCAGCAAAATTAAAGTAATCCTTGCCCATGCTAAGCATAAACAGAAAAGGAGGGGGAAAAATTAAAAGAATTAAAAACATAGAAGAGGAAATAGAGCCATGTGCAACTAGAAAAGGGAGGACATGTTGATTATTGTAATACTCTTAGTTGTCCACCTTTGACATCGTTGGCATTAGAGATTGGTTCTTGTGAAAATGCTTTTGGTAATAATTTTTTGTGTAATTTTTAGGGAACTTTATAACATTTGTTTGATTTTGCATTAACACTTTAGAGGTGAGTTATTTTGGCTTCCATTTGTAAAGGGTTAATATCAAGTTGTTTACTTTCTAATCACATGTTCAAGAACTATTAAAAAAAACTCAGAGTAGCAGGGATAATTTATTTCAAGAGGTTGCCCTTTAAGTCAAGTATCTCTTGAATTTTTAAATAGCTTGATTGTTCAGTTTTAAAGGAAATCATAAACATTAAAAGAACACAGCTTGAACAGGCAAAGATATATTTGCCAAGTGTATTATAAAATATAATTTAAGGGGTACATTTTCATGAAATCAAACTATTTCCATTTCAATGTACACAACTTATTGCAAGTTTTGCTTGATGCAGTTCTAATAAAAGAATTATAATCACATTTAAGATCACCCATATGTTTTCTTTGAAAATAAATAGAAGCATCATTCAAACATTATTATACTGTGGGGGGGAAATTTTTGTTTGAGTGGAAGACTTCATTGTTTGTTAAGGAAAGGGTTCAGTATTTTCAGACCCCTAGAATAACATGCATCTGCGTGCAGTTTTAAAAGCAGCATGTAGATGCAAAAGTGTCATCCTGTCACAATTCATCAAGAAAAGCAACATAGGAAAGATCAAGGATATAAAAATAGAAAATTTTAGCAAATGCAATTACACTTGCATCTTCTAATGAATTTTTATTGTCTCTAGCATATGCGGTTCATTCAGCTGCTCGAAAGGTTATTGACATTGCCATGTGGTAGCACTGAAGAAGAATACATACACAAGTTTCGCCGAGCTATACCTATTCAATCCAAAAAAAAGCTGATCGAGCCTCTGCAATATGATGAACAAGGAATGGCCTACAGCAGTGGGGAAGGTAGTGACTATCTTTCCATTTCAACCTCAAATAGAAAAATAACTTTTTCATTTGTCATCCATCCCTGATGTTCATTTAACATTTCCCCAATTTCTAAGATTGTGCTGAAGGAGGTTTCTCAGAAAAAACTATACATAATAACATTCAAGGGGAATGTAGACATGTGTCTTTATATATTATATGAATCTATTAATGGTATACAAATCTCTTTTTCAACTGAGAGCAAATAAAGTGTTTAAAATAAATCTTCTGTAAAATGACTATGCATAGTGAACCCATATGCCAACCAAGGTGAAACTAATTTACTCTGTATTTATAGTAAACTTATTTAATATTATCCTAAATTTTTTTTTCTTTATGGATGCAGAAACAAAGTAGCTTACCAGAATTTGTTAAGCTCTAGGTAGCAAAAACTATGGTACTTCTTTTGAGTCTTCTTTTAAATAAACTTTTTATTTTCAGTTTTGTCTTTCCATTTTTACAGATGGTTCTCTGAAAGACATTTTTTAATAAACAGCAGTTTTACTTTAATAATTTTAATTTTACAAACATAAATCTCTTCTTTGTTAACTGTGAAATATATCTTAAAAAAAGATTTACAGAAACAAGGAGACTACCCTGGATTGATGATAATGTATAAAAAACTTTTTTTCTCCCAAGTGATGATTTCAAGGATGAAAAATATAAATAATAGTTTTTTAGATAATTTAGAAAATTTTCAGAGTGATCAACTTTCTTTTAGTTGAATTTTAATGCAAGGATTATTCAGCAGCATATATTACTTTAAAAAATAGTTTGTACTTTTAAATAGTCCAAAGTGAATTTAAGACTTCACTAATAAGAACTTTCTATCTTTAAGGCAAAAGAAAAACTGCAAAAGCAAAAGTAATAGTCTATGAACATGGAAGTGGAAGAATAAAAGTAAATGGAATAGATTATTTGCTTTATTTTCCAGTAACACAGGACAGGTAAGTTTTGACTTTTTGATATGAAGCTCCTTTGATCACTTTTAAGTAAGTTCCCATCTTGTGTTCCTGACTCAAGTTGTGTTTTTGTTTTTGTTTTAAAGAAAGATAAATTCATTAAGCTCTAAAGGGAGATTTTGTAGGCATCATTAAAATTTTTATACAATTTGCCTAAAATTGTTCATAAGATATTATTAGAATTTAGGTACTCTTAGAAGTTGTCAATTTCATCTTGTTATGGTGAACCAGTGTGTCTGTCTATCTGTCTATATGGTTTTTTCTATCTCTCTCAGTTCCAGAAAAACTGGCTATTTTAACTTGGCGATGGTGAATTCCTTGCCATTTATTTCATAAGACATTTTTTACTTTGATTCCCCAAATGTTAGAAAAAAAATTAGAGAGTTTTAATTCAGTATGAAAAAAATTGCTTATGAGTCGAGTAGCAAAGAAATTATCTAGGATAATAGCAAAATCCTGTGCAGTAATTACTATTATTTTTTTTTTCTGTAGCCATTATATTTTTTTCAATTGTATATTATCTGTAAGGAAATAAATACAAACAATCATACTTGATTAGAAAGAACACTAGCACTAGTTGAAGTCAGGAAAGTCTGACTTTGGTTTCCTTCTCTGATTCCTACTAGTTTTATGGAGAATATTAACATGTTACCTAACCTTTTGAACCTCTTTCCTCATCAATAAAATGGAGGTGATAATTCCTATGGTATAAGGTTGGTGTATAAAAATTAATGCAAATTCTAGAGCACTATATAAATTCAATTTTTATTAATGTCATTATTCATCATGGGCAAATTCTCTTTGAGTAAATCACTGTAATAAAGATCTTTTCTTCCACCACTTCATATTTTTTCATTAGCTGTCTTTCTGAACTCCTGTTTTCATAAGACATCCAAAGGAAAATGAGGTTATTCAGTAGAACAGAAATTCTAATTGATGATCCCATGTGTCCTAATCTTTTGTCTTCTTGGGCTATACAGTCAAATAAGAAAGCCAGGCATCTATTCCCAATTCTTATGGGTATTACTCTTTTAAAACTCTATAAATTTCTCATCAGGACTTAGTTTAACAAGGATTACATTATTTTGATTTCTATATCAAAAAGCGTGACCTATCCTAAATTCCATTGAAAATATATGTATGAATTGAAATGTGTTTTTAGGCAGAATTCTTTTCTTAGGCTTTACAGGTTAAATCTGAAACAACAGATTTTAAGCTTTGTCAGATGTGTTGCTTTCCTATCAGCCACTACAGAGTTCTTATAAATTGTTGCCAAAGGCCATCTAAGGCCATTTTTCGATGCATTCAGCAGTGACAGCCAAATTTCCATAGAATATTCAGGTATCTCCTGACCACCATCTAGCAACTGACTTTCTTATATAAACCAAATGTTCCTTCATTCAGTCCTTTTGATTCAATTAGTCAAATAAGTGGAAATTTATTTGAACCCTTCCCATGTATAGAAAATTGTGCCAGTGTGCTAAGCTTGGCAATCTAATTATTTATTCATTCATTCATTTATTTTTGCTGAGGCAATTGGGGTTAAGTGACTTGCCCAGAGTCACAAAGCTAGGAAATGTCAAGTATCTGAGACCAGATTTGAACTCAGGTCCTTCTGATTTCAAGGCTGGTGCTCTATCCACCATACATATATTTTCAGTGGAATTTAGGAAAGGACAGACAATTTTTAAAAGGGAAAAGTCTGAGATCCTGACTTTGCCACATAATAGTTGTTTCCATCCTGGCTGTCCCAATTAATGTTGTATGATCTAGGAGTAACTATATTTTGCTGAAGTTCAAATTTCTCATTTATAATGAAAATAATAATATAGCACCTATCTCATAAAGTTTTTGTCATGAACATATGTTATATAAATATGAGTTACTGCTGCTATTATGACACTTTACCCAAAAAAAGGCAGATTCCAAATATATACACTAGGCTTAAACCTCATTTGCATATAACCTAGCAACCTCCAAAGTCTTCCCATCCTATAGTCAAATTGTATCTTGACCTTGGAATTCTTGGTGTTCCAGCTTTTTGTTGTGATTGCAGTTTTTTATATTAAATTTTTAAAATTCTGGACTTAAATGCACATAGAATATACTTATTTCCTTATACTCAATAACATAAAAGCAGTAAATGAAATCATTAATCTTCATTTTATAAAGTTTTTTTTTAAAAAGAACTAAATTGAATAAATTACAATAAATTTTGTAACTATTTGTGCTTCCTTCTGAACTTCTCCTGCTCTTTTATGCATTTAAAAAAATATCTAGTAGCTTGCTTTTTGTCAGTTTAGATAGCCAACATCCTTTCCTCTCTCTTTTCAACTTCTTCCCTTCCTCTCTTCTCCCTGGAATAACAAGAATTAACAGTGTTAGCACCTCATTATTTATAAGCATGTTTCCCTGTGTTATGATTTATAATTCTTTTATTATTGTCATTTTGTATTTTACAAATATGTATAAATTGCACAGGTATTTAGTTCTTAAAACTAGGGCTTCTCTCAAATAATTTTTTACTGAAGGACAGTTAAAACCAAGCAGAAGGTATTACTTGGTTAATACCTCCTTTGGAAATAAAATTATAAATAACACTCAAAGTAATTTCCTGTAAGAGGCATCAGAGAGTCACAGATCTAGAGTTTAAGGAGATTTTAAGGATTTGTTCAATCCCTTCATTTTACAGGTTTGAAAATTAGGACCTGAGTGGTATCAAAATCATATAGTCATTGGCAAAGCTAGTTTTTAGTCTTCAACCTTCTGATTCTAAAGCCAGTATTTTAAAATATTCTGGAAATCTGAATGGACTTTGATTCTGTCAAGATTCATATGCTTTTTTTTTTTAACCTTCTGCATCTATAAAATGGAATAATAATAACTTGTGGTACCTATCTCATTAGATTGTTGAAAGAGTCAATTGAGGTAGTATATGTAAAGTGCTGTGAGAGTCAGCATAGGGCTTTATGAATAGTGAACCTGCTACAAAATCTGGAGGAAATATGTTCAAGTTCTGTCTCTGATAATTTATGGCTGTGTGATTTTAGATAAGTCATTTAACCCCTCAGAACTCTAGGCAACTCTGTAAGATGGTCTAACTGAAAGATAAACAACTCTAACTCCCTAATCTGGGAGTTCCCTATCATTATGTAAAGTGCTATTTAATTGTAAATTGTTGCTATTGAAACTGATAATCAAGTTGGTCCCTGTTTAAGCTTATTAACCTAAATTTCTTTAGTTATAAAATGCAAATCAAAGTAAAATGGGAAGGGCTAATGAATATCTAAACCAGAGATGTGGTCTGCCACAATGGCCAGAGCCCAATGTTTCTGGAAATTGTTCTTCAGGCTGCCCTTTTGAAGTTTTTCTTCTTTCTACTTTTTTTGTGGTTATTCCACCAGTATTCTTCATCTAGCATCTGCTTCAGTGTTCTGTCATCTGTTTTACCATAGTTGTTTGGTAATAAGCATTGCTTCAGTTATGGAAAACAAAACTGACAGAAAAATGAACCAATTAGTCTGAAGAAATTACTTCTCTTGGAAAAAAAGTTCAGGGACATGTCAAAGTTTCTACCTCTTCTTGACCCAAGTACAGTACTTTATGCATAGTAGGTATTTAACGAATGAGTTGTTTTCTTAGTGCAATTAATTAATATGGCTACAATTGTTTCATTTTACAAAGCCTATTAAGGTGGTTGGTTTAGGCTACAGGTAAATAATGAGATTTTTATATAAAAGAAAGTTGAGTATCATCATTGGTAATTGTGCAGACTAATCATATCAAGAACATGATTATAGAAATATAGCTTAAAGCATTTTATATTCAAAGCATAAATATAATCATGTAGTATAAAGTAATTGTATTAACCTTATTCATCATTTCAAAAAATAAGGCTTTATAGAGTCTTTTAATTCTTACCAAATTCGTGTGGGATAAGAAAGAAGCAAGTTTTTGTGCTTTCTACTTTTTACATTTGTCAGGACAGAAAAATGTGATGATTTGCTAGTTGAATGTTGTTATTCTCTATACCATATTATATACTTCTTCCTGTCATGTTAGCAATTTAATATCTCACTGTAATGTGTTAAAGAACAAGCCTAAAAAATGATAGATATTGATGTGCTTTTATTTTGTAGATATAGAACTAACCTATACTTATTTTAATTCTTATCTGTGTGTATATATATATATATTGACAGAGAACAACTGATGTTCCCCTTTCATTTCCTTGACCGACTTGGAAAACATGACATGGACTGCACAGTCTCAGGTGGAGGGAGATCTGCACAAGCAGGAGCACTTCGCTTAGCGACTGCAAATGCATTGTGTAGTTTTATCACTGAAAATGAAGTAGAATGGATGAGACAAGGTATGAACTTAAGAAAGAGGCATATTTTCACAGTAACACCAATTTAACTAACTTTTCTAATAGTTGCCTGACTTTAATAAGAAAATAATATTTCTAAATATTTGATTTTACTGACAGCAACTTTCATACTTTTACAACAATAACTTTTAGTCTTCATTTATGCCATAGTAAATTTGAATTAGTAGGAAACTTCAGTTTAGCATTGTTAAAATTTCCTTTGCCTGAAGGTTTTAGAAATATATTTTAGGACAATAGCTGAAGAAAGCAGGGACTCTTCTGAGCTTTAGAAAACAAGTTGGCAGAAACTAAATACAGAACAATATACTGTACAGCAAGCTAAACTCACTCATGCATATGTGACTTGGACATAAAGGATGATGTCCCAGACAAGTTTAAAGAGCAGAAAAGAAATTATCTTTCAAAACTATTGAGAGGATAAAAATTCATAAGATCAAGAAATAAGAAAGATCACAAGAGGCAATTTGGATTGCATAAAAATAAGTTTTTGCATCAAAAAAAATCAACAGAATTAAAATTGAGAAAACATTTAACTAAAGGAGAAAATCTTTACAAGTTTCCCCTGATAATATCTAAATATGGAACTGATTTAAATTTATAATAAAAACTATTCCCCAAATTTAAAAAAAAAAAATAGTCAAAGGGAAGAGAAAGAAATTCAAGCTATCCATACATATGGGGGGAAGGAGGGATGCTTCAGATAACCAACAGTTTGAGGTTCCAGCTCACATCTATAATATTGACAGAGTTAATCAGAAAAAAGGAAAGGAAAATGACAAATGTTGGAGAGTACTCTTTAATGCTTACTTTTTCTTCTTGGTGGAACTACAAATTGATACAACTTTCTAAAGTATAGGTTCCCTTTGAGAATACATGTCTTTAAAAACATAGCAACTGGGAGAAGAGCCAAGATGGCAGAGAGAAGGCAGAGTGCCTGAGCTTTCTCTCAAAAGACCTTTAAATAAGACCCTAAAGCAAATCCTGAAGTGGCAGAACTCATAAAAGGATGGGAATGAAACAGTTTTCTAGCCCAAAACAACTTAAAAGTTTGTTAGGAAAGATCTATTGCAGCAGAAATGAAAACAGAGCACAGTCAGTTGGGTGCAGGCTGCACCAGCAGAAACCAAGCACCAACAAACCAGGAGCAGATCTTAGGAATGTATGAATCAGCAGCTACAACAGTAACTACTTCAGAAGTTCTTAGCCCATAGAGAGTAAGGGGGTCAAACAACTGGTCAGAAGGGAGATTGTAGGAATCTCTTTGTTGCTTGCTCATATTCAAATCTGAGTTGTAGTCCTAGGGTGAGGAGGAGCACTAGAACATCAGAGCTTACAACTATAGTGAAATGGGAACCCTCCTCAAAGTTCCAGCACAAAAAAAAAAAAATGCTTGTGGTCACTTAAAGACCAAAGAACATGCCAAGAAAGTAGTAAATACACCTCTTCTTAGTTTATACCACCTTAAAGGAACTGAAAACTTTCCTAGAAATGTCTCTGAAAACAGTTGCAGAAAAACTTATGAAGCATGGGACAATTCACCCTATACCTTGGAAGCAGAGCTTTTCTTAAAAAAAAAAAAAAAAAAAAAAAAAAAAAAGTTAAAAGTCAAGTGATAAGCTGGAAAATTGAGTAGACAACAGGAAAAAAAAAATTGACCATAGAAAGTTACCATGGTGACAAGATCAAAATACACACTCAGAAGAGTAAGCAAAGTCAAAGCTCTTGATATATGAGCCTCCAAAAAAAATATGAATTGGTCTCAGGTCATGGAAGAGCTCAGAAAGAATTTTGAAAATCAAGTAAGAGAAAGAAGAGAAAAAAGAGGCAGCTACATGGTGCAGTGGATAGAGTACTGGCCCTGGAGTCAGAAGGACCTAAGTTCAATCTGTCCACAGACACTTAATACTTGCTAGCTTTGTAACCCTGGGCAAGTCACTTAACTATTTGCCTCACAAAAAAAGGAAGAAAGAAAGAAAATTAAGAAATCAAGTAAGAAAGCTAAAGGAAAAATTGGAAAGAGAAATGAGAAGAAAAATCATAAGGAAAAAAAAATCAACAGCTTGATAAAGGAGACAAAAAAATACTGAAGAAAATAGCACCTTTAAAAACAGACTAGACCATACGGTAAAACCACTGAGGAGAAGAATGCCTTAAAAAAGCAGAATTGGCCAAAAGGAAAGAGAAGCACAAAAATTCAGTGAAGAAAAAAATCTTAAAGAGGAGAATTGGTTGAATGGAGAAAGAACAACAAAATCTCATTGAAAAAAATAATTCTTTAAAAATTAGAATTAAATAAATGGAGCCTAATGACTAAGAGAAATCAGGAAACAATAAAACAAAACAAAAAGAATGAAATAGTGTGAGATATCTCATTGGACAAACAACTGACCTGGAAAATAAATCCAAGAAAGATAGCTACAATTCATTTGACTAACTGAAATCCATGATCATAAAAAAGAGCCTAAATATCATCTTTCAAAAAATTATCAAGGTATACTGCTCAGATCTTCTAAAATCAGAAGGTAAAATAGAAATTGAAAGAATCCACTGATCACTTACTGAAAGAGATCTCAAAAGTTGCTCTAATAAAGGCTTCATTTTTCAAACATAGAGAAAACTGAATCAAATATATAAAAATAAGAACCATTCCCCAATTGATAAATAATCAAAAGATATGAAGTTTTCAGATGAAATAATCAAAACTATAGCCATATTAAAAACTACTGTAACTCATTATTGATTAGAGAAATACAAAGTAAAACAATTCTGAGGTCCTATCTCATACCTATTAGATTGACTAATAGAACGAAAAAGGAAAACAACAAAAGGGAGGAGGGGATGTGGGAAATATAAGACATTAATTCATTGTTGGTAGAGTTGTAAGCTGATTCAACCTTTATCTGGAGCAGTGCGTCTTAACTTTTTTTCACTTGTGACCTTTTTCTCCGGAGAAATTGTTATGCAATCTCAGATATGTAGGTCTCTAAAATATACAAATATGTATTTGTATATAATATGCAAACATTTACTAATAATCATAATTTTATAATCCCACATTCAATTGCAAGATCCCATATAGGGTTGTAACCCATAGTTTAAGAAACTTGCTTTAGAGCAATTTGCAGCTAGGCCCAAAGGACCATAAAACCATGCATATCCTAGCAATGCCATTACTAAATCTGAATCCCAAAAGAGATTTTAAAAAACAAAAAAGAAAAGGAATTGTATTACCAAAATATTTATATCAGCTCTTTTCCTGGAGAAAAGAATTGAAAATTGAAGGGATGGCCATCCCTTGGGGAATGGCTGAAGAAAATATGATATGTGATTATGATGGAAAACAGCTGTGCTAAGAAATGATGAGCAGGATGCTCAGAAAAACCTGGAAAAACTTTGGTGATCTGATACTCTATACAAAGTAACAGCAGTATTATAAAATAATCAACTATGTATGATTTAACCATTCTCAGCAATAAGGTGACAATGCTTTAAAGGATTATTGTTGAAAAAAAAGATGTTGCCCATCTCCAGAGAAAGAACTGGAGGTTTTTGCATATAGATTAAAGCATACTTTTTTTATTTTTTTTATTTTTCTTGAGGGTTTGGATTTTTTTTTTTCTTTTTTTGGTTTTGGTTTTAGTCCGTTTTCTTTCACAGCATGATTGTTACAGAAATGTTTTGCATGCCCACATTGCCTTCTCAATGAGAAAGGATAAGGAGAAAAGAAATGTTAAAAATTATTTTTACATATAATTGGGGGAAAATAAAATACTAAATTTTTTTAGAGGAAAAACAAATATAATTTGTTCTTGAGGTATGCCCATTTGCCCTATGTATTAAGCAGGTAAAGCTGTTTTTCTGAGATTATATTTGATCATTTTCCATATTATTGTAGTAAACATTTTTGTTGATTAATTATCATGTTAAAAATTAGCAAACATTTTCATTTTACCATTATGATGATAGGTGGAATTGAATTTTTTTCTTGACGTATAGAAATCTTTATACTTTTTTTTTTTTTTTTTTTTTTGCTGAGGCAATTGGGATTAAGTGACTTGCCCAGGGTCACCAGCTTGGATGTGTTAAGTGTCTGAGGCCACATTTGAACTCAGGTCCTCCTGATTGCAGGGCTGGTGCTCTAACCACTGCTCCACCTAGCTGACTCATCTTTCTACATTCTTATAAAGATCCATAGTGTTGGCTAACATCTTTTACTAGGGTCTTTGGAATATATAGTAAACTTATTTGTTTATAAGGCAAAGGTAATCTTTATGCTGCCTTTGAAAATTACTTATTAAACAAATGATAATTTATTAATCATATACATTCATTAAAACAATAGAGTATTCTTGAACACTTTTTGTTAGTCAATTGACTTTTTTTATCAAATGAGATAATATATGTAAGAAGACTTAACACAGACCTTGACAACATAGAAATGTTTATTCCTTTCCCCTTATCAAATGTTTCATGATTTTCTAAAGCTTTATTCGGCAGCACATGAGCAGGAGATGTCCAAGACTGAGGCTTGACAGGGCAAGACCCTGATAGAATAAAAAATTTTAAAAAAAAAGATAGTATAGAGAATTAAACAGGTTCATCAAGAGATCAAAATAGAAAAGGTAAATGTAGCCAGCGGTTAATGGCCCTGGCAAGAACTGAGGGGTAGAGTGATTATAGGTGACAATGAGAACAAAGAACAAACTGATTAGGGGTTACAATGCAGGGGAAGAATTGGAATGACAATAAATTATTATCAGATAAAAGAATTTCAGAGTTCATGAACACAATTGTGGACTACTCGGGGATTTTGACAAGGTCAAGATATGATCATCTTATCACATTTTGTAACTGAGATGGTATTGACAAGTAGTTATAGAAAATAAGCTAAAAAACTGGTAGGTTAAACTTGGAAGATTATTACTGTGTATGTGTAAATCCCCTGATGTGAGAACAGGAATTGAGGGGAATAGAAAACTCTGAGTGAGGCACTAAACTCATTGAGGAAAGAATATCGTAGAGGTCAATAGATAACAGTCTTGATTGGATGATAGAGAAGATTTGAATGAACCTCTAATGTGGAGAGTGTTTCAAGTTATGGTGGTAGAAAGAAAACTTGTAAATGACAATAGAGAGCCATCAATATCTAAGTGCCTCCATCAGGTCCAGTGAGTGCTGGAAAGGATACTCAGAAAAGCTGTATTATAGGGAATGAGATAGGGCAAGGAGGAACCAGGTCTCAGTGAGTAGAAGATAGAAAAATCAAGAAAGAAACAGGTTTAAGATGAAACCAACCTGTTACTTGTTTGGCATGCACATACACATGCACACCCAAAACTATTCTATTTAGCAGCTCCAGTTTGGCTCTTTAAATTGCTACACATAAAAGAATTGGAAATTGAGGGGATGCTCATTAATTGGTGAATAGTTGAATAAAATGTGATATGTGATTGTAATAAAATACTATTGTGCTATAAGAAATGATGAGTAGACTAATTTCAGAAAAACCTGGAAAGACACAAACTGATGCAAGTGAAGTGAACAAAACCAGGACAACATTGTACACAGTAACAGCAATATTATATAATGATCAATTGTGAATAACTAAGCTATCCTCAGCAATACAGTGCCCCAATACAGTTCTGAGAGATTCGTGATGAAAAACGTAATCCATATCCAGAAAAAAAATGATAAGAGTATGAGTGCAGATTGAAGCATACTATTTTTCACTTTATTTTTTTCATGTTTTTTTTTTCCTTTTGATTTGTCTTTTTTCACAACATGATTAATATGGAAATATGTTTTGCATGTTTACTTGCTGTTCTCAGGGAAGAGTTAGGTGAAGGAGGAAAGGAGGGGGGGGAAATTTGGAAACCAATTTTTAAATAATAAATGTTAAAAATATATGTATATATTTTTTAAAGTTTCTATACATATTCTATACCTCTTATCTTAAATCAGTCACACTGAGATTTATGATCTTTATGAATCTTTACTTTTTGAATGGCAGCTCACAAATGCAGTTTTAATATATATGGGGAATATTTATTGATTGAATCTTTGGATACCCCAGGTGACTCTCTAAGAGACCAGGAGTTTCAGAACAGTTGCATATCCATATTGGTGGAAGAAGTTTTCTCAAGGAAGTTTCCTGTACCAGCTAAAATCCCAAGTACATCTGGTTCCCCACTCCCCACAAAAAAAAAATTAATTTATCAGCCATCTGAAATTGTCTCTCTTCGTTATCTTTTTTCCCAGTACTTATAAATTGCATACCATTCACCTTCTTCCCTATTTAGGCAGCATGTAAGTCCCATGATTCATTAATTTTCATCTTGTATTACAGCTGGTCTACTGACTCCTGATCCTCGTGTCAGAGAACGGAAGAAACCAGGCCAAGAGGGAGCCCGCAGGAAATTCACCTGGAAGAAACGCTAAGTCTTATTCAAAGAAAAAGATTGATTCTGCTGGACAGCGCTTTTAGAAATGTTTTGATCTGTATATTTTATGTTCAAATGATATAATGTCAATATACTTGAAAAGTAGCAAAAACTGTGTGTGTGTATATGGATTTTAAAAATCCTCTTGGAAGATTGTTTCAGAAACATATTTTATAGACTATTAGAACTGAAGGGAATTTTAGAAAATATCTAATCTAATTCCCCCATTTTGCAAATGAGTAAATTTTAAAACAATTTTTTTTCATTAATTAATCCCTTCCTCCTGCCTCCATCCCCTTAAAAATATGTTCATTGCCTGCAGAAAAACTTGAGTATATCTCATTGCATAGTGAAGACTGGTCTTCATGTGTAGTCTAAAATCAGAGACATATTTGAATCTTTTATGGTTTTATAAAATCCCCCAAAGAACTTGCATCTTGGTGGCATAGGGTTTGATATATATAAAATCTATCTGTGTGCCAGTGCTGTAAGTCCTGGAGGTACAAATACAGAAATGAAATCATTTCTGGCTTCAAGGAACTTATTTTCTAATGGAGGAGACAACAGAAAGAGGAGAGTTGTGGCCAGTAAAAAGAGTTGTGTTAATCAGGGGAAGATGGTGATTAAAACAGTCCATTAACACACCATTTCAGAGGATAAGATAGTGGTGATTTGATTACAGTTCTCAGGGAAAGGCAGAGGGAGGGAGTAGAAAGGTGTGGGAAGGGACTAAAGATGAGGATTCATGGTCCCATGGAGTACAGAAAGGCTGCATCATGTCCTTTAGTATAAATAGGAACAGCAGGGCAGGAAAAGCCAGGGTGAAGATAGACATATGTGGTCTTAGGAATGATATCAACTAAAAAAATTAATAATTTAAGCAAAGTTACAGGATACAAAATAAGTGGACATAACATGATGTTATGCCCTTTGTTAGGGAAGGAAGGTAAGAGGGTACAATTAGGGGAAGGGTTAGGAAAGGAATATTAGGAAAATTTGTGCATCATATAATTGGACACACAAGCAAAAGTCTGAGAGGAGCAGTTGACATTTCAGCCTCTCATCTCCATTATTAAGAAGAAAGAATATATACGCATAGTTGAATATAAGAATAAATTTCATTCAACAAAGACATAAGGAAAGGCAAGATCAGAGAGGGTACTTTAAGGGAGGGATTAGTTCTAAGCAAAACAAACTTAAGAATGTTCAAAAATATAGCTCTTTTTGAGTTAGCAAAGAATCACAATCTGAGTAATGCCATCAATTGAGGAATAGTTCCAAATCTGTAGTATATAGAGATAAGATAAATATTTATTAGACACCTATATGGCAGTCATTGTGCTACGTGTTGGGGATACAAAAAGAAGGAAAAGATAGTCCCTTTCCTCAAAGATGTCTAGTTTGATAAGAAATTTAGGATACATATTGAGAGAAACCTGGAGACATATTGGTATGAACCAGAAGGAATAGAACCAGGAGAACAATTTGTAAACAGTTTTGTACAGAGAAATAGCTTTGAAAGACTTAGGAGCTTACTCAAACATTATAATTAAGTATACAACAAAAAAATTAAATAGCACAATAGTTCAATGTCTGATAAACTCAAAGACCAGGTACTGGGGTAGAAACTCACTATGTGACAAAACTGCTTGTAAAACTAGAATGCAGTTGGGCAGAACAGCATTTCATAATGATAAGGTCGAAAAAAGAGATAGTTCAAGATAAAAATAATTAACAGGAAATTCTTGTCTGAGGAGGGGTAAAAGGAGATAATTTGAGATACAAATGATTAAGAGAAATTCCTGTCTTATTTACTATTATCTCCAGAACCTCTTAGATAACATCTCTGTGCAAATGTGGTTTGATGACCCTAGTTATGTATAAAAGGAATCTCTAAAATTGTTTTCCTTGCACTCAGTTTATACCAGCCTTGTGTCCGCCAACTGGCATCCCCTTGCCAGGCAGTTTGGCCTTCCTGGAGGCCAAATGCCTGTCTATCTCTTTACTATCAATAAAGACTTTGTTTTGATACAGCCTTGAGTAGCGAATTCATTCGCTACCAAACCTGCCCTTGGTTACTTTGGAGAAGAAGAGAGGTTAATCAGACCAGGAGGAGAAGAGCTGATCCATCTCAGCTTAGAGCCTCAAATTTACTCCTCATCAATAATACTAAAGCTAAGCTTCATTGTGGATATAAAGGATGATTTCCCAGACAAGTCTGAGCAACAGGGAAAAAAATTATCTTGCAAAAATATTAATAGGGTTATAAGGAAAAAGATCACAAAAGACAAAATGGGCTATTTGGATTGCATAAAAATAAAGTTTTTGCACAAAGAAAACAGCTAAAATTAGGAAAAAGCATGTAACAAAAGGGGAAAATCTTTACAGCAAGTTTCCCTGATAATATCTTAAATCAAAGATAAGTAAGAAACTGATTTAAATTTATAACAAGAACCATTCCCCAAATAAAAAAGTCAAAGGTTATGAATGGGCTGTTTTCTGAGGAAAAAATGTTAGCTATCCAAAACATATTATATAGGGAAAAAAAAATGCTTCAAATAACCAATAATTAAAACAGCAAATTAAAACCACTCAAGTTCCACCTCCCTCCATAAGACTGTCAAAATTGACTCCTCTTCCTCCACTTCCCCAAAAAAAGGAAAAGGATAAATGTTGGAGAGTTACATGCCTTTTCTTGTGGTGGAACTACAAATTGTTAAATCAGTCTAGAAAATTTACAAAATTATAATACCCTTTGATTTAACAATCCCTCTGCTAGGTCAAGACATGGAAGACATGGAAAAGAATCCATGTCTTTAAAAACATAACACTAGGGAGTAGAACCAAGATGGCAGAGATAAGGCAGGATGGCTAAACTTTCTCCCAAACTCCTCCAAAGACCTTTGCATAAGGCCCTAATGCAAATTCTGGACCCAATTAGGTCTTGAGAGCATATGAATCAGCAGCTGCAGCAGCAACTGCTTCTGGAATTCTCAGCCCTCAGTGAATAAAGGGGTCAAACAAGTGGGCAGAAGGAGATGACAGTCTCTTTGTTGGCACTGGAGAAAGGACTCTGTTGCTTTGCTTATATTCAGATCCAGGTTGCAACCCTGAGTGGCAGTCACAGGGTGAGGAGGAACACTATCACATCAGAGTTCACAACTACAGTGGAAAGGGACCCCTCCTCACAGTTCAGGGCAGAAAAGAATGTGGTTACTTGTAAATCAGAGAACATGCAAGAAAGTAGTAAATATACCTTTTTTTAGTTCATACAACCTTTAAAAAACTGAAAACTTCTAGGTCCTTAGAAGTATCTGTAAAAACAGTTGCACAAAATCCCATGAAGTACAGGATAGTGCACCTTCTACTCTAGAAGCAGAGCCCCACTTTAATAAATAATTAAAAGTCAAAAAATAGGTTGTAAAAATGAGCAAATAGAAAATATTCTGATTATGGAAAGTTGATGATAAGGAAAATCAAAACACATTCAAAAGAATACAAAGTCAAAGCTCATACATCCAAAACCTCTAAGAAAAATGGATGATCTCAGGCTGTGGAAGAGCTCAAAAAAGATTTTAAAACTACATAAGAAACGCAGAGGAAAAATTGGAAAGAGAAATGAAAGTGATGCAAGAAAATCACAAAAGTCAACAGCTTAGTAAAGGATGCACACATACACACATAAAAATGCTAAAGAAAATAACACCTTAAAAAACAAACTAAGTCAAATGGTAAATAAAGTATAAAAATTCCCTGAGGAAAAGAATTACTTGAAAAGCAGAATTGGGCAAATGGAAAAAGATATGCAAAAAGTTGCCAAAGAGAACTCCTTAAAAAAGCAGAATTGTTCAAATAGGAAAAGAGGAACAAAAGTTTAATGAAGAAAAGAACTTTAAAAATAGAATTATCCATATGGAAAAGGAAGTAAAAAATCTCACTGAAGAAAATAATTCCTTAAAAATTAGAATTGAGGGAGGCAGAGCCAAGATGATGTAGGAGACACACGTCTTTCTGAGCTCTCCTTTACCCTCAAGCTATTTTTTACTTGGAATTAGTGCTTGACTGTTAAAACCCACGAATATTGGGAGTACAACACATTACCAATAAAAGATAGAAATTCATCAGAAAAGGTCTATTTTTGCTTGCATCCCAGGTTGGAACAGGGTTAGGCCTGGTGCAGACTCAGGCAGATAGTCAGTGTAGACTGGAGGGGGATGAGGTGTGGTCTTTGCCAGTAGATCAGCAGAGAAGCTCTAAACACCAAGGGTAAAGATTATAACCCTAAAACACTAGAATCACTCAGGACCTGACCATACCCACTCAGCACCAGGAGGGACTCAATACAATCTCAGCACAACCTCTGATCCCAGGGCAGCCATTGCTATCCCACTGCTGCTTCACTGCTATTTCCTGTTGTCTGTTGAGGAAGCTTGGTAACCCCACATTGCCCTCAATGCAGACTGCAGCTTTTGTTGTTGTTAAAATGAGTAAAAAGGCAAAGCTTTGATAGCTTCTATATTGATAGCAGATTTCAACCCCTGAGGAGACTAAAAACAGTTTGTCTCTAGATCCAAAGTGGGATATGATCTGGTCCCCACCACATAAGGCCCTCATAGAAGAAATTTTAAAGGCTCTTAAAAGAGAGCTAGAAGAAAAATAGGGAAAGGAAAGGGAAGCTTTTTTTTTTTTAACTTTTTTTAAATTAATTTTATAATTATAACTTTTTTTTGACAGTACATATGCATGGGTAAATTTTTACAACATTATCCCTTGCACTCACTTCTATTCTGAATTTTCCCTCCTTCCACCCCCTCCCCTAGATGGTAGGAAATCCCATACATGTTAAATGTGTTATAGTATATCCTAGATACAATATATGTGTGCAGAACCGCATTTCTTGTTGCACAGGAAGAATTGGATTCAGAAGGTAAAAATAACCTGGAAGAAAAACAAAAATGCAAACAGTTTACACTCATTTCCCAGTCTTCCTTCTCTGGGTATAGCTGATTCTGTCCATCATTGATCAATTGGAACTGAATTAGATCTTCTCTTTGTTGAAGATATCCACTTTCATCAGAATACATCCTCATACAGTATTGTTGTTGAAGTGTATAATGATCTCCTGGTTCTGCTTATTTCACTCAGCATCAGTTCATGTAAGTCTCTCCAAGCCTCTCTGTATTCATCCTGCTGGTCATTTCTTACAGAACAATAATATTCCATAACATTCATATACCATAATTTACCTAGCCATTCTCCAATTAATGGGCATTTTCCAGTTTCTAGGCACTACAAAAAGGGCTGCCACAAACATTTTGGCACATACAGGTCAAGAAAGGGAAGTTTTGCAAGAGGGTCTGGAGAAGACATGTAATTCATTAAAAGATAGAGTGGAAAAAGAAAACAACTCCCTGAAAAACAGACTTAGTGAATTGGAAAAAGAAAATAATTCCTTAAAAAATAAAATTGGCGAAATGGAAAAAAATTCAATAGAACAAAACAACTCATTTAAAAACTCAGTTGGACAATTACAAAAAGATTTTTAAAAAGTAAATGAAGAAAATAATTCATTAAAAATCAGAACTGAACAAATGGAAATGAATGACTCGAGGAGACACCAAGAATCAGTCAAGCAAAACCAAAAAAAAAAGTTAAATGCCAGTCCTGGAAAACAGATCTGGGAGAGATAATCTAAGGATTATTGGACTCCCTGAAAATCATGATGAAAAAAAGAGCCAACACTATTTTTCAGGAAATCATCAAAGAGAACTGTCCAGATGTTATAGAAACAGAAGGTAAAACAGACATTGAAAGAATTCCTCCATCATCTACTGAGATTCCAAAATCAAAACTCCAAGAAATATTGTAGCTAAATTCCAGAATTATCAGACCAAGGAAAAAATACTATTTTTTTTAAATACTATTAATATTTCTTCTGGCGGAACTACAAATTGTTAAATCAGTCTAGAAATTTTACTAAGTTATAATACAGAGAACATTATACACAGTAACAACAAAATTTTAAAATGATCAATTGTCAATTACTTAGCTATTCTTAGCAATATAATGATAAAAGAAGAACTATCTATCCCCAGAGAAAAAAGTGATGGAATTTGAACACAAATTGATGCACACTTTTTTTTTAACCTTATTTTTCTTGAGTTTTAATTTTAGGCTATGTTTTCTTTTACAACATGACTAAAGTGGAAATATATTTTGCATATTTACACATATATAACCTATGTCCAATTGGTTGCCTTCTCAATGAGGGGTATGAGAAGGAGAAAATTTGGAACTCAGTTTTAAAAATGAATGTTGAAAATTGTTTTTACTTGTAATGGGGGAAAAATCAAATATAAATTTAAAAAAATATTTTAAAAAAGAAAGACATAGGCTTCTCCAAGGGATCACCAAACATTTTGTAACTTCACTGATTTGAACTCATTTGAGGTTATTGTCATTGCTTTTTTTTAGCTTAGTATCAAAAGAGTTTTGTATTTAAACTCATTACGTTTATGTCAGTATATCTTTCAAAAATTTTAGGTGTTCTGTGTAACATTTTCTCCTTACTTTGTCTCATCACCTCCCTCACTTCCAATCTCAGGATTGACTCAACTGTCTCTGGACTTCTCCACCTCTTAATCAGTTGCATACCCAGATTTTTCAGCTCCTTTTTGTGTATTGTCTTCATCCATAAGATTATAAATTTCTTGAGGGTAGTGAAAGTCTTGTATTGTTTGCCATACGGTAAGCACTTAATAAATACTCTATCACTCCAATCCATATTTTTTTAATTAACATTACTACTTTGAGATTATTTTAATAGAATAATATACATAATTACCAAAAATTTCCCATGTCCTGTTGAGCAGATTCTCATATCCTTTGTGGGAGAGGTGAAAGGATTTAGATGCTCCTGTTCTAAAGAAAGGCCCTTTAGCAAGTTTATTAATAGATACTTAATGCAGAATTTATAGACATTCATTGACAAGAATCAGACAAGATGAGAAGGCATAGATGTATATCACTGAAAGGAGTATTCACATTGCAGATCAGAGATCTGCTGTTGAAAAGTCTTTTCTGTGGGTCCTCCTTGGTTACTTTTTTCCCATCTTGGACCATACTGTAGAATGAGAGAAGAAGAGCAAACCTTACACTACATATGTTAATTATGAAACGTAATGAAATTAAAAAAAAAAAATGTGCTTTTTATTTTGAAATTTAATAATAGGTTTTGTTTTGACACTATAGCATTTCTAAACATTCAGACTTCTTTATGAACATTTTCCCCCTAAAACAATGTCAGTTATTAAAAGCAGGGGGAATATGTCCTGTAACATTTAACACTATTATTATACTTAACCAGAATTTGTTGATTCTACATGTTAACTTTTATTTGCATTGTTATGAACATTATGCATGTTCTTTTGGGTTTGCTTTCTTTATATCATTTCAGGCTTTTAACATTCTGTATGTTGAGAACAACAACACGTGACTATATTATTACTGCACCAAAATTTGTTCATTCATGCCCCAATCACTAGCCATACATTTTAATTCTATCTTTTTGTTATTGTAAATAAACTTTTGTGAAGATTTTTTTTTTTTGAGACAGATTAAGTGACTTGCCCAGGGTCATACAGTAATCATTAAGTGTCTGAGACCAGATTTGAACTCAACTCCCTCCTGACTTCAGGGCTGGTGCTCTATCCACTGCACCACCTAGCTGCCCCCAAAATTTCTTTATATATGTCTTTTCTTTCTTCCAGTAACCTCCTTGGATAATCGTGGCAATAAAATTATTTCATGGATCCAAAATACTTAGCAATTTTTATTGTACGATTCCTACAAACAGTAGGAATAGTTGAACCATCGTAGCAAGGAATTACAATTAATTTTCCTTTCTCAGCCAACATTCATAGCTTGATAAATGTGAAGTGATACGTTATGTTGATTTTACTTGTATTTCTCTGTTTATAATGATTTTGAATACTTTTAAGTGAATATACATAGTTTATGTTTGTTTTTTTTTTTTGAAAACTTCATGTCTTTTAGACCACTCACCTTACAAATCATAGCTTTTAGTTAGAGATTTGTGTCAAATCCATATAGGTTTATATTAAATTTTACTAGAAATTGTTTGTGCAGAATAACAACCGAGATCTTTTCCTCAAAGCATGTTCACATGTTTTATTTATTTAAATGTTTTTTAGTTTTATATGATCAAAGTAATCTATTTTGTCTTTTGTGACTTTTTTCTATGTGGTTCAGAATTTTTCTCTCACCCATATTTGTGAATTAGCAAGGTTGCTAATGCATGTTTCTTTAGCTAGCTAGCTTCCTACTACTACTAGTAGCTTCCTACTACTTCCTACTCCATAACCATGGAGATAGAATCTTAGCTTCATCCCCTCCCCCAGATTTACTGGAGAAAGTTTCCAGTGTTTGTCCATTACAAGCAAAGCTAATTTTTGGTTTTAAATTAATCCTTTTAATCATATCAAGGAAAAGTCATTTTATCTCTATGCTTTTTAGAATATTTAACCTATGTGCTTTATTTTAAAGTTTTCTACATATGTCAATATCATAAGATTTCTGTTACATTATTATTTTGTCTTCCTAATGTTTAAAATTTCTGGCATTTCTGGTAAAAATAAAACTAGGTCATGATAAATTTTTAATATGCCAGGTGAACATCTTTGCTAATATTTAATATCTTTGCATTATAATTATAGTGGTATTTTCCCCCTCTTACCTGTCTCTCTTTCTCCCTCTCTCTGGAATTTGTTAAGGTGGCTTCTAATTTTGTAGAAAGCTCATGAAGCAAAGAAGTCATTGTATTTTAGATGTTTGATAGATATATTTCTTAACCAGCAATTAAAAAAAAAAAAAAAAAACTTGAAGAGGTCCTTCCTGAATTGATTAGTTTTTAATCAATTCTTTCTAAAACTTTGGATTTTTATAAATAACAGTTTCTTTGAAATCTTTGGTTTTATTGGCATACAATTGTTTATTAGTTTCTGATACTTTTCTTTCCCCATTTAATTTAGTGGGAAAGAAGCGTCAGAAGTGCTGAGTTTGAGCCCTGACTAAGCCACATATTACCTCTCTGTGATCTTGGGTGAGGCACTTAAACTCTCTGGGCCTCAATTCCCTCCTCTGAAAATGGTGGGATTGGACTAGGTTGTATTTAAAGTCCTTTATCTTTCTGAATCCTCATTTTTATTTTTCCTAATTTGAAGTTATTAACTAATAGTTGGTTTTGTTGATGTTTTCTAACCTGATCTCTGGCATTTTTTTTTTGGTTGGTATTTTAGTATTTTTGATTTTTATAATTTCTATTTTTCTGCTTAATTTGTTAATTTTTTTATTTCTCTAATTGCAGACTCAATTCACCTTTTCTCTTGTTAATATAAATATTCAGCAGCAGCAACTTTCCACTAAGGATTGCATTAACTGCATTCCACAAATTTTGATATATTTAATTTTTATTAAAATTTAATAAGATTATTATTCTACTGTTTGTTCCTCAACCAACTTATTCTTTAGGATAATGTTGAGTCTTTAAACCTTTATCTTTCACAATTTCTTTATTGATTTGTCATTTGTCTTTACCAGGTTACAGGCTGTAAGTGAAATATTTTGCCTTTTTGTATTTATCAGATCTTTATGCCTTGTGTATGATTAGTTTCAATCAAAGTATGATTCTGGAAAAATATCTAAATAATATTTAAAATTCCCATTAAATAGTTACCAAGGTTCTGTCATATCCAGCCTTTCTTTAATTTCATGTAACTCAGCCATATACAGTTACTACCAAGTATTTGGCACTATTGGCTGTGATAAAATATAACTGAATGATAACTACAATTAAGTAAATACCCTCATATTTGGAAGAAATCTGGTTTATTCTCATTTTGGACAATCTAAGTCAAAAGGCTTGAATTCAATTCCTGACTCTGTTATATTATCTATATAATAGAATTTATTACTATCTTCCTCATAAATTTCTTGAATGGATCAAATAACCTATGTAAAGTTGATTTGTAGCTACCTCAAAAATGTGAATACTAGCCCTGGTGGAATGGGCAGATAAGAACAATTTGTTCCAGTGGCTAATCGGGCTGACTGGGACACTGTGGAGTACTTAGAGCTTGTTCAGACATGGAATACACCAAAGGGATCCCTTGCATCCCTGCTATCATCTTGAATTTTGTCTTACAACTGAACTTTGATGATTCAAGAAAGCAAGTCTGATGACTTTGTAGCAACTCTGCCTCATTTAAATCCAATTCTTGTGCAAGTCAAAAACATCACCCCATGATGTCATTGGTCTTTGAAAGCAAAGGACAAAAAAGTCTCAAACCTGCACATCATCCTGGATAAGTCTTAATTTGTCATTGTCCTTCCTTTGGTCAGATGCCTAAAACAGTAACATTTTAATATTTCCTCTAAAGCAGAACAACAACGTGTTGGTCTACCCAGAAAATGGGAAAGATAAAGGAAAGTAACAAATATTATCTCATTTCATCCTCACAAGGATCCTGTGAGGTAAGTGCTATTATTATTATCCCATTTTACAAGTGAGGAAACTGAAGCAAACAGAAACTTAAGTGATTTGCCTACAGTCACATAGCTAGTATATGTCTGAAGTCAGATGTGAAGTTGGGTTTTCCTGAAGCCAGGCACCACAAGCTGACTCCATGTACAACAGAATAATAATCTTCCAATAGACTGAACTCTGAGAGCAAAAACTATCTTTTGCCTTTCTTAGTATCTCTAGTGCTTCTCATAGGCCCTGGCACACAGAAAGATACATAATATTTATTGACTTACTGACTTTGTTCTGAATGTAGTGTTTCTGTTAATGCAACTTAATTGCATATTTTTCTTTATTATAATCTCACTCTTTGAGTTTATCATTCTTTTTTTTTTTTTTTTTTAAGTTTTGTTCAGTTTTATTTCCTATTCCTGAACTTATAGACTTGAGTTTTTTAACCTAAGGATAATTCTCAACTTAGGGGACTACCAAATTTCACCTCATCAGATTTAACCCAGTATTTCCTCCTGTTTTAACTTTTGGGACCACCTAAACCATCTAAGCCCAACTCCTTCATTTAACATGTAACAGATATAACTGGAAAAGTCCAAAGCTATCTATAAAAGAGGCATCAAAGAATCAGTTAGATTAAGTGATTTGCTAAGAACCATATAGTTAATTGTAAAGCTGGAACTAACACAATCTCCTGTCTTCTAATTTAGTATACCTTTCCTAGTACTCCAAACTAAGTAAAGTTAGATAATCCACATATATAAAATAAACTCCAAAAAAGAGATATAAATGACTTTAATTATCTCTTAGATTTTTTATTTTTTGACTTTTGGGTTGCTCGTGTGTTTCTCCAAATCACATTAATTATTCAACTATGAATCCAAATTCAATTCTTACAAGGACAGAAAATAAAACAGAAAAATTTGAAAATGAAAAAATAACTCTTAGAAAGGAGAGTAAGGAATAGAGTATTTTAGCTAAAAGACAATCATAAGTACAACATTAGTCACAAAAACATATAAATGGAATAAGATTTTATTTCTTTTACACATATTTCACAAAATATATGTATGTCATTCTTGAAAGTAGTAAGGTGTTGGTTGGATGATTCATTTAAAGTCTTAAGGAGACGTGTGGTATTTTTGCTTTCTGCTCTTCATTGTTTAACCACAAGATGGAGTAGTTTACAATCTAATGAAATTAGGAACTGCACTTGACAGGGAACCTTGAAGAAATAAGAGAAGTAGAGTTCTTTTCTCTCTTGATTTTAATCCATATTCAATTTTTTTAAACACCTGTTGAAAGTACCATAAGTACTGATCAAAATTTTTGGAAATCCCCTCCTGTCAATGAATAATCTCTAAATTCTGCTTTATTGACTTTTCACATACAAGTCTATGAATTGTCATGATCTTAGTTTCACTTCCCACTAAATTCCTTCCTTTTGTAAAAGATGTAAATTGGTATGAGAGAGATGTCCTAAGGAAAAGTTGTATTAATACTCTATGTCATTATCTTCAATGGAGAAAAACTTTTAAATTCCAAAGTCTTAATTATTAATGTGTTTAGAGTTGTATTCCAGTATCCCAAGAACTATATACCTTAGCCCACTGCCAGTTTCTTTAAAAGTAAAATTGTCATTTCAGTGTTGATAATCAAGTTTATATTCAGATCAATGAATTGGCAGTATTAAAACTTGTGACTCAATTATGAGGTGTTAAGATTAGACAACTAAGCTTAACTTAAACAGCTGTGATTAAGTATAGAACTATATTAATTTTGTTGTGATTGTTGAGGCAATTGAGGTTAAATAACTTGTGGAAAGTCAAACAGCTACTAGGTGTTAAGTGACTAAGGTCACATTTGAACTCAAGTTTTCCTAATTCCAGAGCCAGTGCTCTCTTCATCGAACCCTCTAGTTGCCTTCAGAGTCTACAAAGACTTGTCATTATGATAACTGACATTTTTAGAAAGATGCATGCACAGATTTTATGATTTTGCTTATTGGATTGGACAATTAAGTTTAATTATAATAGCTTGATTGAGCTGATACTTAATCATATACTGGTATGCTTTATTTGATCAAATAAACAGAAGTGGTTTGTGCTAGAGGACATGCAATTTT
The DNA here is from genome assembly GCF_048593235.1 of Sminthopsis crassicaudata. Taxonomy (NCBI): domain Eukaryota; kingdom Metazoa; phylum Chordata; class Mammalia; order Dasyuromorphia; family Dasyuridae; genus Sminthopsis; species Sminthopsis crassicaudata. Next base: position 182,152,485 of record NC_133619.1, on the reverse strand, counting down.
ATGGGATCTATTCTCAAGTTATCCAAAGGAAGGAAATATTCTAAATGTATAGGGGGAATAATTCTTGGAACTTAATATTATATATTGTGGGTCCACACACACACACCCCACACACATACACACCCAGAGGCAACTTAGAACTTATCAACAACAGCCATTGTGCCAAATGACTCATTGGCAATTCAACAAGCTCTATACAAGTTGCTATACTAGATGCTGGTGGAATTTGATCTGTGCTTTGGAATAAGTTAAGGATTCTGAAAAGTAGAAGTGAGAAAAGTACATTCAGACATGGAGCACCACTTGTATAAAAGCATGAGGAGATACCAAATTTTCATGTAAAAAATTGCACATCCATGTTTAAGAGAATAGGCAATCTTCTACAAATGAATTCCACAGTAGCCTGCATCCTTACATTCACACAGTTAACTAAAAGATGCAGGTGATGCAAGGTCTCTCTGTGCTTATTGTTTGTGGATTGCAAAAAAACATGTGATTTAGCATACAAAATGTCATCTCAAACAAATTATCCATGCATATGTCAAAGCCATATAAAATATACCTTAGGAGAGCATAGGAATATCAAGTCGAATTTTAAGAGGGAATTGGAATTCATTCATGTCTGGACAGCATTAGTTAAAAAAGAATCTCCTCTTCCCAGTACTAACTGTAATTGCCTCAGAGGGATATACAAATGTTTTATAATTTACATTCCTATCAAGCCTATGTTTTTGACTTCATATTTCTTCCCTTTTAAATTTTATTTTTATATGGCACTTTAAGACTAGCATCTGGTCAGTCAAAAATAGTTTTAATTTATACTCTGTCAGGGATTGAGAACATAGGAACAAGAGGATCTTGATGGTACCTACCCAAAAGAGATAGAAGAAAGAAAAGAGAAAGGAAGAGGATTCTTCCTAATGAGACCTAGACAATGTCTAAATGTAGCTGGAGGTTTTATTATGGGTATTTGATTCTATTTCTTATGTAATTCCATTTAAGACCTAGCTACCCCAGAATGCACAAACCATTAAAACTATTAAAATGAATCCAGTGGTGAAATCCTTTGCAAAATAAAATGCTGAAAGGTTTACTGTTTTGCTAGAGCATTATATATGGCTCCCCCAAAGCAATAAAAGCATAAAGCCAATTGAGCTGACAATAGTAAAAATTCTTTAGGGTAAATGGAAAACCTGTGAGCTACTCTGAACCTTAATTTCATTCAACCCATTTTCAGAGGAAAGCAGAGTGGGTAAAAATCTCTCTACCCTGATGGTCTCATTGCAGCATGGAGGTAACCCTTGGGATTTCAAAAAAATGTGTGAATACTTTTCTCTCTCTTTTTTTTTTTTTAATTTAAAAATTTTTATTTTCAAAACATGTACAGTTTTCAACATTTACCTTTGCAAAACCTTGTGTTCCAAAATTTTTCCCTTCTACCTCTCTCCTAGATGATCCAATATATGTTAAATGTGTACAATTCATCTATACATATTTCCATAATTATGTTGCATAAGAAAAATCAGATCAAAAAGGAAAAAATGCAAAGAAAGTACATTTATTTTAAACAGCTCTTATTAAGTACAGTACTATATTATTTTTGTTGTTGTTGAGGCAATTGGGGTTAAATGACTTGCCAAAAAAATGAAAATTATTATGTTGTGATCCATACTCAGTCTCCATAGTCTCGTTTCTGGGTGTAGATGGCTCTTTCCATCACAAGACCATTGGAATTGGTCTGAATCACCTCACTGCTGAATAAAGCCAAGTCCATCAGAAATGATCTGCAAATACTATTGTTTAATTTTTTTTAATTTTTATTTTTCCCAGTTACATGTAAAAACATTTTTAGTTATACATGTACATTCATTTTTTACATATTTCCATATGGATCATTTTGGTAGATCACTTTGGAACAAAAGGGAAAAGCCACAAGAGAAAAAAAAAAGTGAAAATAATTGCTCAACATTCAGTCTCCATGATTGTCTCTCTGCATATGGAGAGTATTTTCTATCCAAAGTTTATTGGGATTGCCTTGGATCACTGAGCCACTGAGAAGAACCAAATTTATCATAGCTGATCATCACACAATCCTGCTGTTGTTGTGTACAATGATTTCAGTTTGCTTCAAACAACATCAGTCCATGTTAATATTTCCAGGCCTCTCTAAAATCAGCCTGTACATCATTTTTTATATAGAACAATAATATTTAATTACTTTTCATATGCCTTAACTTATTTAGCCATTCCCCAAATGATGGGTATCTACTCATCTTCCAGTTCCTTGCCACCACAAAGAGTTCTTCTAACATTTTTGCACATGTGGTTCTTCCCCCCTCTTTTATGATTTCTTTGGGATACAGACTCAGTAGAAATAATTGCTTTTATACATTTATTATATATACATATATATATATATAGGCATAGTGCCAAATTGTTTAGCAGATATTTCTAACTAGGAAAGGCTTTGACTAGCTGGTCCATTGATTTGAGAACCATCATGGATAAATTTGGAGAGAAAGGAATTAGTATTACCAGTGAATTCTTTGGAAATAGTGAAATGCTGAAAGGGTTAGCTTACCCAATTTCCTCCAATTTCTCTTCCTTCCTCTACACTATGAGCAAATGTATACACATGTAAGCAAATATATACATACATTTTGTATTGGGGGAAAAAAACCTGTGAAACTGTGGCTTCATAAACTGCAAAGAAAAGACAGATTTGTTGTTTGGAATATCTGCTGTAAGTGAAATTTGTGCCAGAGTTGCTAGAATCCCAATCATAAAATCTTAGAGCTAGAAGAGACATTTCTTAACATCTCAGAAGAACATGAATAGTGGCACAATAAGTGTCACATACTATCTTGGGTATTCCTGAAATTACAGAATAAATGTACTCAAGGGGGAGGAGAGGGGATAGCCTGAAAAGCAAATTTCTATAAAGAAATTGCTATAAAGTAAATCATTTTTACTGTCAATTTCATTATGATTTTGCATATTCTTGTATTGTGCCTTGTTCTAGGTGAGAACAAAATAGATATGTACATCACCAAATGTTTACTTATTGACTGTTTTTCATATGTAGATAAAACATTTTGTTTGTAATCCTCAAAGCAATAAATAAATGTTATTTATTACAATTTTCCACAAAGGATCATCTGTGCAGAAAATTGAATTTATTGTATGTATATTATAAATTCACAGAATCATGGAATGTTAAAGCTGGAAGGACACTCAGAGAACAACTTCTCCAATACTCCCATTTTTAAAGATGAGGAAATTGACTTCCAGTGAGGTTAAATGATCTGTCCAAACTCATATAAACTCACACAGCGCTAAAACTATTTTTTTCTGGCTTTCAAACCACGGATCTTGGGCCTTTGAATGGCAGTCCCAGAAAAACATTCCCAAGAATGTTGAACACAATCTCTATCGTCAATAGAGAACACAACCTCTATCATCAAGGAACTTTTATCTAATGGAGGAGACAACTTGCAAAGAATTAGGTGCATACAAGATATATATATATATATATATATATATATATATATATATATATGGGGCTTCTGAGATAAATTCTGGGTTCTTAATATTGCAGAGAAAATTTGGCTATTTTTTTCCTCTCTTTGTTTTAGATAGGAATTGGACTATTTTCTATGCTTTTCCTTATGGGTCAGACTGATTTCTTAGTGATGATTTTTTGCTTGTTTAAAGGCTTTTGTTTAAACCAATATGTTATATTATTGTATCTAGTATAAATTTTATAATATAAAAATATCTATCTTTAAAATACTGGTTCCTTGATGATAAATGATTTCTTTTTCTTTTTTCAACAGAATATTTAGAGTGGCTTAGGGCATAAAACCCCCTCATAATCAACCCTAAGTAATTAATCCCTTTGGAGATATATATATATATATATATATATATATATATATATATATATATATATATATATATATGTGCAAGCCTTACCTAATTTTGATTTCTTTCCTCATGAACTGAGCTTGTTTGTCTCATTGTTAAGACAAATGCCATTATAATTACCTTTGCAGTGGCAATAATTTTTTGAAAAAATTTCAAGTACTCTAGTGTGGAGAACCCAGAAGAAATCTGTTTGAACCTCCAATAAGATTACATATGGTACAATGGTTTCTGGGGGAAAAAAATATTGGTGTTCTTGTGTAGAAAGAGATTTTGTCTGAAGTTCCCTATATGTTTTAGGGAGTATCCATGGGGAAAATGTGGGTATTTTATATTTTTGCAGCGATCCAGTTTTCATCATTAAATGTATTCTTTCAATATGGGGCAGCATGGAGAAGCTCTTAGGGGAAGAGAAAGTGGACAAGTGCCTCAGTCTCCTCTTATAGTAGTTTGTTTAGCACTTGGTACATGGGCTGAACTTTGTATACAGGTATCAAGCCAAATCAGTCTGATTTCTTGCCTGAGCATAGAGGTGGGGTAGTGCCTGCCCATTGACTCCAAGTTCTAAAACCCTTCTGGGAAAAAATTTATTGTATATTAAGAATCTCTATAGGGGCTGAGGTAAGACTCCTTTTTTGCCTTTTCCTTATTAATGTTGGGTTAGAAAAGAATTTTGAAAGCACTAGCACACTAAGCAAGCACTAATTGCTGCTAAACATTGTAAAACACTCTCTGTTAAATTTGCAGAACTCTATATTTAGGGGATAGTGAGTTCAAAATGTACTCAGATGATTTGATAAGGATTATAACATGTTTTAATTTAAAATTTTTAAGAGAAAAAGTATCCAGTCATTAGAACAGGCACATTATTACTATCTGCCTGATGTGAATCTATATAAAGGTTTGCTGAACCTGCTTTCAGAAGTGCAGGATGGAGGAGAACATCCCCAACCCAATTCAGAACAGATGTTTTCCAACGGTTTCCTGTCAACTGATAGCATGGTGATGGGGGGCGGAAAAAAAAAAAAAAAAAGCCTTTTAATTGACTGATGGCCTGGAATTGAGAGTACATACAAAAGGCTTGAATTGACAACTCTCTTTCCTGTTGGCAAGGGAATAATTACTACTAACTGCTGCCAGATACTTTATCTCTCCACTCAGCCACCATGTGTGCATGAACACATGATGCCTCTGTTTCTTCTGTTGTGTTTGTCCTTTGCTGATGTTAGCTGAATGAGTATCAGAGATGAGATGGGGCCAGCTTATAACCTCATATACATTGAAAGGTAAGAGGAGGCATCAGAAGTTCCCTCAGCAATAAGATCTGGTGACAGCAGTAGCTGAATCAAGTGAGGAGTCAACATTAAAGAGTAACCCAGTCAAACAGTGAATCAATATAAGAGCCACAATACCATATCCTGCAAACAAGGGGAGTGAACTAAATAAACTGAGTAGGGAAAATATTTTGGAGCACTTTAGGGCAGAGTCAGGGATCTCATGTTTAGAGGGAAGAGTCTATTTCTGATTTTCTATCCTTATTATACCTTCTCAATAAATATCCCTTTGTAAATGGTAATTGATATTTATCAGTTAATTTACATTGGGAAGATGTGTTAACATCAATGTTAACATTGATTTTTACTGCACAAGGACTCATAATAATACTAGTGACAATACTAGAAAGGATCACTCCTCAGGACTAACCCTAGAACTCTGAGGAGGGATGGAATAGCCATGCTCTGCTAACCAGACTTGGTAGTTTGATAATATCCCACTATCAGTTATCCTATATTATATGTCCAGTCAGCAGTAGCAATAAACAGAAAGATTTCCTTTAAATTCTAACAGTAGTTCCAATTCTAATAGTAGACATATTTTGGCTATTTTAACGATAAGATATCACCTATTGGTTAAATTGGAGTGATATCTAAGTTTGATAGCGACAGATAAAGCAAGATTTTGGTTAATAGAAGATTTGAATGCATTTTCAGCAGTTGATGGATGATTAAGATGATGATGATAAAGAACAATGAATATATAATAATTAAAATTATATTTTGTATGCAAATTGATTAATAATGTGTTTTTAATTATCTCACATATAGTTGTAACTAATGAGAAAAGCACAAAATAAAGCCCAGTACTAATTTTTTCCATTCATCTAAATTATATCAGAAGCTTTGTTAAAGACTTAAGTTTATTAACATTAGTAGGGAGTTGGAAGAGATTCAGCATTTAACTGATAGTTGTTTGTGTATTACCATCTCTCATAGGATATATTTTTAGGTATATGTATCTTTTGTTTTGAGGAGTGGAGATGGTACAAATTTCTATTTTGATCCAAATAGACCATTTCTTGAACGATTAGTAATATGCATGCTCCATCCAGAGAAAAAAGAATTTGATAAGCATGATGTATAATGATTTTTTTTATGGAAGGAAGAAAAAGATAACAAATTGTTGATTTTTTTTTCTAAAAAAAAAACATATTTTTTCCAGAGAAAACTATTCTCTCTTTTCAGTGTAGGCAAGAAACCATTTTCTGTTTTACACCTCTTTCCTTCCTTTCCTCAATATATATTAAATTTGGCTGAACTTTAAAGATATGTTAAATCATAGTAGATAACACTCCATGTCAACTAAGATTTTTTTCCTAAGTGTCATAGAAGCTAGTGTCGTAGAATGTTAAAGTCACAAGGACTAGAGAAGACCACTGAATCCATTCCCTTTAATTGTACAGATGAAGTAACTGATCACTACTTTCACCCACTCCCCTAATAAAGTCAAATAATTTATCTGAGGTGAGAGATTATTATTTTTCATGGCAGAACAAAAATACAGCTCTTTTGCTTTTTATTTCCTATATCTACTCAATTCCCCTCCCTCCCAAAAAAAATCAGATTTGAAAGCCTCCTGAGAGTCCTTTAATTCTGAAAATGCTGGCCTTAACTTTTATCTTTTGGGGGGAAGGAGGGAGTTTTCAAATCTTGATTTCATCAATCATTCAGTAAACAAGTATTAACTACTATATGCCAGAAATCATATTATCTTATGGGTATATGTGGTTTTTTTAAATTAAATATTAAATTAATTTTCAATACGCATTTTAGCCGTGTCTGCCAAGAGAAGCATTGAAGTTCATTTATCATTCATCTAAATTCAAATATTATTTTACTTAAAGGAAAAATTCCAAACTGACAGTCTCCTCATGCCTTCATATAAATAACATTTTGAAGTAACATTTATAGGAATCTTGAACAAGGAAAAGTACACAATTTAGGATTAACATTCTGTTTTATCTAATTGATCATGTCACTCTTTCTGAAACACTCCAAAAGAATTAGTCTTACCAAACCATTCTATATATCTCTGATTTCCTCAGTAAATATGATACCAATGTAGTGATCCCCAGAGCAGGAGTGGGGAAGTATGGAAATAAAGGTAGGATTCCAGACTGCTTAGGGTGGAGCAAACAAGTGAGACTGTAAAAAGAATAGATCAAAGTACCCTGCTTTATTCTACAGTGGGGTATATAGCCCATGAGTAGCTAATTATCTAAAGAAAAATCTTTTTTAGATTAGTACAAAAGCTGCAGACTGATAGTTTTTAAATGCTTTCTTAATATTTCTAAAAGGGAATCATAACATTTTTTATACTTCCACAGAAACGATCAAAACCCCATGCAAAGGCAAATCCTACAAAAAGTAACTTTGGTTTTTGAGAGTTGTCTGAGAAATAATGACCTTCCTAGAGTCACCCAGCTAGAATATGATAGAGGCAGGACTGGAGTCTTCAAAACTCCAACACTTTGTTTCGTTGCCTTTAGGGTAAGACTGATGTTTATATAGCACCTTAAGGCTGACAAAGAACTCCAATCACATTATTTTTGTTTGATCTTCATATTTTTTCTGGAATGTTATATAATATAATATAAAATGGACCATACAAAAATATCAACTTATAGAACTCAAGTAGTGGGAATGTGTTATACCTAGCTTTCTGTTTATCATTGCCTGCAGTTGTTTTTGCAAATTCATTACTTCCATTTTACAGATGAGGAAACAAAAAATGTGAACATAAGCAAATATCGTTGCACTCTTAAAAATGGCAAAATTCATGGTTTCAACGAAAACTAGGAAGATCTTTATGAACTACTGCAGGGCAAAATGATCAATATATAGTATTACATTATAAAGAGAAAAAAAATTTGAAAATCTTGAGAACTTTACACAATGAAACAACCAATGCTTCCATCATCATTAATGACGAAATGTTCTACCCACTTAACAAAGAAGAGAGGTTTTGCCAATACAGGAATGTGCTTTGCTTGATATTTATTACAAGAGCTTTGTGTTTCTTTTCCTCTCTCTGTATGTAGGAAAGTGACAGGGAATATAAGTGGAGGAAGAAGAGTGTGAGGAGGAGGAGTAGAACAAGTACCTTTTTTTATGCAGAGAAGAGAGCAGAAGTAAGGGCAGAAAGAAACAATCAAGTTTGAACCCATTATATACTTGAAAAGAAGAGCTAATTATACTTCTAGAGATCTGCAATTTCACATATAATCCTCTCTATTTTATATTTTGCATATAGGAAATGCTCATTTTAAGTGATATTACAGAATACAAATAATTTTTTAAAATAGTTAAACTTGTGACTCTGCACCTGCCAGTCATTAGTTGTTTTTTGAAACACTTCTTTTGAAATTACTTTCAAAGGCAGTTTACAACTACATGAAACAATGTGGTTTTTTTTTCTTTATAATCACAACCATTTCATTCTGAATGGAAAGCAGAATTACTCAACTTAGTCTTCTACCTTGTTCACCACATTTAAATCCAAATTACTTTGAACTATTTCCAAAAATCGAATCCATCCTTAAAGCAGGAGTAGGGAAAAATTTTTCTGCCAAGGACCATTTGGATATTTATAATATCATTTATAGTCATTATTATAATACCATAAAATGGACCATACAAAAATATCAACTTATAGAACTCAAGTAGTGGGAATGTGTTATACCTAGCTTTCTGTTTATCATTGCCTGCAGTTGTATTTGCAAATGATTTTCAAGGGCCGTCCCAGAAGCCAGGTGTTCCCCAGCCCTGTAAAAGATTAATACTTAACACAGGTTCCAAATTCTTTGAGCAATGGTTGCAGTTTTAGAATACATAACTGAAGGAAAAGACTTATTTAGATGCATAATTTCTAGTAAGCTTGTTAAAAATGAGAGTAATTTTTTATGTTTACTTAGTACCTGTGTTCACTAAATCCTTACAAATGTTATGTCCAATATTTATATACCTACTATGTGCAGTTGGAGAAACAAAGGTTAAAATGACATAACCCCCACCCTTTAAGTAACTTCAAGGGGAATATGGCATGTGTATAAATATGGCACAAGTTTGAAAGTTATAGGGCAACAGAAGTCTATACAAAGTGCTATAAGATTTGAGGAGAGAAAGAGATCATTTTCAGCTGGAGGCTTGAGGGGGGAATGGCAGACTTTTTATGAAGGACTTAACCACTTTAGTCAGATACAGGTGAAGACAAGGATTTCAGCAGGTAAGAATGTGATGAGAATGAGAGCCAGGAATGAACTAAAGAACAACTAACTCATAGTCCTGTTTAATTAGAATGGAAAGTTTATGAAATGGGATGGTGTTTTTACTAATTACTATTTTAAGATAAATTAGAGCCAGATTGTGAAGGTTTTTTAAATAACAGGCTCAACAATATGTGCAAGGTACTGGGGTTACAAAAATTCTTGCTCTCAAGAAGCCTATACTTTATTAGGGAACATGGAATGTCCCTATATATCCATTTATATGTGAACCCAAGATAATTTCAGAAGAGGGAGTATTAGGAATTAGAGGAAATTAGAAAAGGTAGGGAGTTGGAACGTGTTTAGTCTTACAGAAAACTAAAAATGCTAAGGAACTCAGAGCATATAGGTAGAATATTCTAGCACTGGGAAGGGTAGCCTATGCAAAGACATGAAAATAGGAGATGGTAATCCAAATTCAAGTAACAGATCATGGCCCAGTTTGGCTAAAATATAGAGGATGTGGAAGAGAAAAATATCAAATGTCTGGAAAGATAGGTTAGAACCAGATTGTAATGTCATTTCAATCCCAAGCTAGAGTTGATGTGGTCAGACATGTCTTAGGAAGATGATTTTGAGAGCTGTTTGTGAGATGGCTAGGAAAGACAAGAAACTGAAAGCAATGATAAGCAGATAGAAAGCTGTTGACATATTCTAAGCAAGTAATGATGAGAGCTTGAATGAGAGTAGGAGAAAAGATGCAGAAAATGATGTGAAATCCAATTGATTGGATATGAGACTATAAATTGGTTACTTAAAAGGATGGTATTTACCTCAACTGAAATATAGCACTTTGAGATGTAGGTCAGATTGGGGGGGAAGATTAGTTCCATCTTGAGCATGTTGAATTTGAGTTGCCTAAGAAGCATCCAGGTAGAGATGTCTTAGCAGGCAGCTCATAGTCCAATACTGCAGCTCATGAAAGAGGTTAGTGCTGAATATCTTACCTGCTTCTGGATGCTAATTGAAATCAATGAAAATGAAATTAAAAGGTTATAGAGAAAGGATTGAAGAGGGCTCAAAACAGAGGCTAAGATGGATAATTAGGCAGTAAAGGATACTGGAAAAGAACTGATAGAAGGAATGTCACCAAAACTAAAAAGAGTGGTCAACAGTATCAAAAGTTAGAAATTAAGTAGAGTGAGAACTGAGAAACTACCCTGATATTTAGAGGTTAAAGGAAGCATCTAGGTTCTATAGAAAGTTGGACTTAAGAGTGGTAAAGATCTGAGTTCAAATCCTCCCTCAAGTTATATGGGTTGCATAATTCTGGGCAAGTCACTGAATTTCTGGTTGCCTCCATTTCCTCAAATTTAAAATGGGGGGTAATAATAGCACCCATTTCCAGTATTATTATAAGGATAAAATGAAATGATATGTGTAAAGCACTTTGTAAACTTCACTACCTAAAGCACTTACTTAAATGGTACCTATTTTTATTAAGTCAAAGAAAGAAACAAAAATAATCAACAAAAATAAATAAATAAATAAGAAAAGACCCAGAGAATTTTTTTTCTAGAACAGTTTTAAAATGTGCTTTCTGCAAAGGCTATGTGAGAGAGAAATATTCAGGAATCCAAAAATAAATATCCTTAGAATAAGTTTATCATATTCTCATTTCAAGTTGTTACATCTCCTTTTAAACTTTGGAAATCCTCATCCTAAGAAAATGCTGAATGGGACTGATTATATGAAATTTTCTCATTATTGAGGCTAAGCCTAAGTTACATGATCCCTATTCCCAGTCTTGAATCCTGGATTGCAGGGAGTCATGTGGTCTCTAAAGGTCAGATCCTCAAGAAGTGATGCCCATAGGCAGTGACATAACCCATAGAAAGCAGACAACATTGGTGACCATTGGTCAATGATAGTTACTTCCTTTTAATCTATCCAGTGAAAAGGCTTGGGTCTTTGCTATTTAAACCTGAGAAGGCAGAAGCTGATTAAGTTCCACCAGCACATGATGGGAGTTGGGATGACTCCCAAGTGTATCTGGACTTCTTCCCTGCAGGGATTAAATAAATGTTTTCTCTTTGTACCTGAAGATGTCTCTCATTAGTTAATTTGGGAAAGGGGTCTAGCACCCGTCCCACACAATGCTTACCTTTTTCCAAAACTGGGAAAAAATGAGAATTTAGAATATATGGGAAATCATCCTTATTTGAATTAACACACATGTAACTTAGGGTCTTAAGTGGATTGGTTTCTCAAGCTTCCTCTGAAAATATTAATTAAGTTATCAAAAGAAATCAGATTTTCCTGAAAAGATAATTTGATTAGGAACTGGAGGAGAATTGATTAAAGTCTAAACTAATGCATATGCTGTTCATATTAAGAACTCCAGCAGAGTTTGAGGGTCTAATTGGTCAGAATCATCTTTCACTTTTGCTTCTTTTTCTTCTAGAAGATGTAGTGCTCCCTTATAACAAATAAATAATATAATAAAGCTGGTTAATAAACCAGCTGAACAATAAGAATGGAAAAATACTGACAGGCTTGAGTTCCCCAAACACATTCTTGGACTGAACACTATTCACATTTAAACCTTGACTCTACCGCCCTTGTCCAATGCAGCATATTGTGGAACCTTTTCCAAAAGGTCTTTTCATGATAGCTGGGTTTTGGTAATGGTCATTCACAGTGATGGAGATAAAGAGAAGCCTAGATAACCCAAAGCAGCAAAAACCTAAAACTCTTTCTCTACATTTAGCTTTAGAATAGGTGTCTGAATTTGTATTTGAATATAGATGCATTTGAAATCACTTCGAGCAACAAAATGAAGCTACTTCTTACTCAGAATCATTTCCTCAAATTAACAGGTGAGGAAATGATATGTTTCTATCTACCCGCACTTCTCACTTCTTATTCCTAGAGAATCAAGTAGTCTATCAGTTTTTTCAAAGAATTCTCTCAAAGAGTAACTGCTCAGGATCTCACAGCTATTATTTGCCTAAAATTAAATTTGAACTCAGATCTTCTTGACTCCAATAAACTTAGCAAACTACTCTGCTACCTAGGTGATCTTGCTCTTGGCTATCCTGGAGCCTTTTCCTAAAAATGGAAATCCTGGGAGAAATTCACCTTGAAGAGAAGAAGGTGCTCAGGGGCAAAAAGATGTCTCAAGATAAGCAGGCCACAGGCCTTTGAGGAAAGTTCTAGGGTGGGAAAGTATCTGACATATTATGGTAAATTTGTTGTTTGTCCTTCATTCTTGAAGAGGACTATGACACCAGGGAGGTAATGCCATAACATGCAAATGAATTGGATTTAAGTGAGAGAGGGATATACCAGGTCACCTGACTCATTTTCCCCAAAGTATAGAGAGTAAGAATCAGAACTCTCATTACGAGTAATTATTAAGAGCAGCTACACTCAGTGAAAGAACTCAGCGAGATGACTATGAACCACTACATAGAATTCCCAATCCCTCTATTTTTGTCCCCCTGCATTTTTTATTTCCTTCACAGGCTAATTGTACACTATTTCAAAATCTGATTCTTTTTGTACAGCAAAATAACTGTATGGAAAAGTATATATATATATATGGAAAAGTATATATATATATATATATATATATATATATATATATATATATATATATATATATATATATATATATATACACTGTATTTAACTTATACTTTAACATATTTAACATGTATTGGTCAACCTGCCATCAGGGGAAGGGGTGGGGGATAAGAGGGGAAAAGTTGGAACAAAAGGTTTTGCAATTGTCAATGCCGAAAAATTACCCATGCATATGTTTTGTAAATAAAAAGCTATAATAAAAAAAGAGTAATTATTAAACACTTCAAGTGAAAATATTCCCTGCCTTCAAAAAACTTATATTCTAATGGTCAACATTTATAAAAACAGGTATATAAAAGATACATAGAATAGATAGTAAGTAGCTTTAGAAAGACTAGCAATCTGGGGAACTAGGAAAAGGGCAGGACAAAGTTGAATATTGACATTATATTTGTCAGTAATATTCATTGATCTGCCAAGTTTTATAGAATATTGTCTCCTCCTAGCTTATCCTTTTTTCCCATGTTCCCTGTGTGTGACAAATCTCACCATCACAAAATTCCAAAGGTGGAAAGGACTTTAGCCATTATATATTTCAGCCTTTACCTGAAGGTAAAGATTTAACTGAGCAATAATTACCCTGTAAAGGGTCTCTTATAATCATCTAACTTTCCCTTGAGGCACTCTGGAGATAAGGAGAATGTAGGTTTCCAAGGCATTTTCTTAATTTATCTCCTTGCAAATTCTAACCATTGCTCCTAGTTGTGCCTTCTGGGATCAGGTAAAATTAAAATATTTCTATGTGACAGTGTTGTGCCACAGTTCTCTTTTATTGTTCGCTTCAGTTTCCTTAACTTGTCCTGCCTCGGTTTACCTAAATTGTTCTGCCTCAATCCCCCTTGTTGCAACCCCCGTTCCTAACCATTAGGGCTGGGAACTCTGAGACTTTACTAAGAGACATGCTTATATATCTCTAACTTCCAGACTTTCTGTCTCTACTGACTGCCCCGTTCACTCCCAGTTTATCAGAATTTATGGTCTTCACCTCCCACTCTGTCAGAATCAGATTGATGGTCCATTCCTAGAAATTCCCGCTCTCACCAGTGTTCGGACTCGACGCCTTGCCTTTGTCTACCCTGATCTCTGGAGCCATATATAATTCATTAGAATCTCACATTCAATGCAGTTGCTGAATGTTTTAAGACATCAGCCCTGAGACCAAAATGGATCCTTTGGTCCCAAAAAAATCTCTCCCTCTCAGAAACCCAAATAAAATATTAATCTCTATCTTGCCTCAGTTTCTCCAGCATTACATTTTGGAGGCCCCAGCAAGAAATAAGGACTGAGAGCAGGATTAGAGATTAGAGACCTTTGGGTCTCCACCTGGAGCCTGGGGGTGACTGAGGTCTGAGCTCTTTGTTGGAGAGGTTAGCCCTAGTTTGTTCCCAAGTGCCCAAAAAAGGACAGCAGTCTTCAGCTGCAACAAGGCTCATCATGGACACTTTCATTTCAGTCACAGGAGAGTAAGTCTGGGTGTCTTAGGACACAATCTGGTCTGTTTACCTGTTCTGTCTGTTTGCTAGCTTCTGGATTCTCAGAAAAATAAGAAGCCAACAGGTGTTAATTTCTGAGAAGAGTATCAACAGGACGCTGGATGATACTGTGTGTTTAGAATATCTTTTAAGATACATCTTTTATCTGGTCTACATATTATTCAGACAACAAATCTATCTGGGTGCTCTGGTACCATCTGGTTCTGGATCTGGTTATCTCTGGACAGAGATATCTATGCAAGCAGAGAAATGCACCAAACTGGAGTTTGGAAGCCTATTATAAAGGCTCCATTTGGATTTCTGAGGGGAAGAGTAAAACTTCCCCCAGGGGCCTTCCTAAAGTTTCCAGAGCACCCTTAGTTTGTATGTGTTTAATGTCTTGTTAAATGTTTTAATGGTGCAGTCTGTATTTGTGACTTTTTTGTCTGTTTTGATGTTTAAAAAGCTCTGTTAAATTTTAAATTAAGAAATTTGGCAATTGGTCATAAAGGGACAGAAAAGTTTTGGCTATTCTGACAGAAAAAGCAGCCTGCTGGTTAAAAAGGAAGAAAGCAATAAAACCTTACCTGCTTCAAATTCAAGCTCTGCCTGGAGAAATAAGAGAGACAAAAAGGTTGATGCTAATTGCTGTTTGAAAAAAAAGAAAAGAAAAATATCTTTTTGGCTATTTTAAAGTGGTATTATGATTCTGAAATTGTGGGAAATAATTTTACTGTTGCCTTGCGCATGCTATATTTATTCTGTGTATAAGATCTTAAGAATTTGTTTGAATATTGAGACTTTTGCTATTGAAGAGGAAAACTTTTTTTAAAGCTGTATTTGATTTGGTTCAGTTTAACAATAGTTTGTTAAAGCAAAATTCTGATAACTTGCCTGGAGAGGTCACATGCCTCTAATTAGATTAAGTATGTTACCTTCTGAAACATTTTGGGCAATTTGCAAACATCATAAATTATGCTTTAAATTCTGTCAGCTCTGCTGTTTTTATGGAGTTATTTAACTGTGTAGAAAAATTGAATGAGGGTCAATAGTTGGGAGAAATGCCATGTGGAATGGGGGGAAGGGCCACATGGAAAGGGTCTTGTCAATTCCCCTTCCTCCATTAAGTGTTGCAGCTGTTTGGCTCTCACTGCAGGGATCAAATTGTGACTTAAAGGGACAGTCCTACTTTTACTGCAGGAAGTTAATTGACTGAATGTTTGTTTCTTTAGATGCATAATGGTTTCCTTGTTTAAGGAATATGGTCATAAATGTGATCTGTAATTTGGTAGGGTTATTTCTAAAAGTTTAATTGATATTTTTAAAGGATCTTTCAGATTCTTTTATGCAGAATTGGATATTCTGTATAAATTTTAATTGATTGCACTGAACCATCTTAAAGTTGTTCTAATATTTAAAGGGCCTCTGAGGATAATAATTTTCCTTTGACTTTTTGAATATGTTTCTGTTATGGACACTATGCAATTTGGGATTTTTTTTATGTATTGGGTAATGTTCATTTATTAAACATCTACTTAGATATGTAAGATAAGTTGTGAACTTCCTGGGACAAATTTCTTACTGTTATCAGTATAAGAGCATAGTAAATACCGGTTTAGGATTTATTTATTTGAATCTTTGGCTAATGGGATTTGTTATTGGAAGTAAAATTTCTTGGGCTTTTAGCTATTATTATTATTTGGGAGTTTTAAAGCTTCACCTTCTGAAAGTTATTGGGACAATTACCTGGAGTAAAACGGAGTTAAGGCTATTTTATCCTATATGTGCTGAAGGATCAGGTTTTGGCTGCTTATATTATGTTATAGTCATATCACTGCATTTTTTTCTACTGTGACTGATCAGAGCCAATAGTCAGTGGGAACTATTAATGCAATTTAATTATGATATAACTTGCTGTTTCCTAAATATCCTAAATACTTAGGCAAATGAGTATTTATCCTGGTCAGTTATTTATTACTGTGTCTGGATATTCAGGTTTTTAAATGTTCCTAAATAATGAGAGGACAATTAGCACAGTGGTCTGTGAGATCTAACTGCTGTTGTGTTTATTAGGACGACAGCCATTTGCTTGTCCTGTGAGGCAAACTTTTTTCTTCACATAGGAAGCTACTGGGTAGTCTGTGCTGTCCTCTTCACATTTTATAGCAATCTTTCTATCTCAGACTGTTCTATTTGTTTTATTTGTTTTTTGTTCTAGATTTTGGTCAAATTACAGCCATATTGAATTGCTTCTGGGACCTGGATCGGCCCATTGCATGCTTTGATCATTTTCAGCACACCATACCCATCCCCCTCCTTGGAGAAGAGAGTCAGCTCTCCACCTGTTCTAAGCAGGAAGCAGCTTTGATTGAGACCATCACCTCTGCCCTTGATGGACTTTGATATGAGGGAACTGAAGAAAGTTGATGAATGATTGTTAAACCCTGACTGTGTCACCTATTACTGTGTGCTTAAGATTTGGCATAAAAAAAAATGTTAAAATTAGGCAACTGTTGCTATTAAGGATGTTTATAATATGTATCTGCATTATCTACTTGGTCACTATGTTCGCTTCAGAACATGTAATTGTTTGAGGTATCTTTGGAAAATCCCTACTGTACTAGACTGTTATGTATAGAAACTTTAATTCACTCTCAGGGCTTCTATATGGTATGATCACTTGATAATTTATTTACTTCTCCTTGGATGATTCCTTCTGTGAAATCAAAAGGGAGGAAGAGATAAAGAATTAGGGAAGCTGGTGGATTTTTCTCAAAAAAAATCTGAAAGAATGGGAACCCCTAGTTTCCTATTCACTTTGTCTTAGGCACGCCTGCCCCTCTCCTCATCCCACTAGTTCAGATTGAATTGAAAGCCCTTCTAGCAGTCCTTTTTCATTTTTACTCCTTGCTTGGTTAATTATTTAAGTCCCTACTGGACTATGACTGCTGGTTATGCTTTAGCTTTGAAACTCCTTATTCTGTTGGAATTGCCCTGGCAGACTGAGTTTTATTTCCTGATTTCCTGCTTTTAGAAACAACCAGAAATCAGGCCCTTTGGGACTTGGCAGACTCTCTAGTCCATTTCTCCACTCCTGTTCCCCTGTTCCTTAATTAGTATTTCAGCCTTCTCAAAAGATATTGCAGTTTGGTATCAGGCCTCTAAAGTTTGAATGTGCCTGCCTTGATGGTCTTACTGCATATTTTGATAACTCTGCTCAGAAATTTGGATCTTTCCTGTATCCTAGTAGCAGCACCTGCCTGTTCTTCTGATTGGGGACAGGTGAAGCAACTCCAGCCTTCCCCCTTCCCCCTTGGAGTCTCTGGCAGCCATGAGGTGCCCCTCCTAGGATGGGCAGCACAACTGTCTTGAGAATGATTGACTACTGCTGCTCTATAAGCAGAGGTTGAATTAAGTGCACAAATGACTTCAGACCTAACTTACAGTGAACTGTCCATCTCAAACTGGATTCCCCGGCGGAAATGGTGCTCCAAAACTTCAGAGAATCTGACATGTGTACAACAGGGAGCCTTTGGACTGCTGTTAACTTTGGAGTTATCAGGGAAAGACTTATGCTTGCCATTAGTCCTTGCATTTTTTCTAGTTTTATTTTGATTTATCTGCTCCAGATAGGGTTGGTCAAAATTATGGTGCTAAGACCTCCCAGGTATCTAGGGGAAGGTGATTCAATGATTGAATATTCAGAAGAGAGAGAGAGTGGAATGTTGTGCCACAATTTCCTTTTATTGGTCTGCCTCAGTTTCCCTAAATTGTCCTGCCTCAGTTTTCCTAATTGTTCTACCTCCATTTCCCTGAATTGTTCTGCCTCAATCCCCCTGGTTGCAACTCCCATTGCCTGTTCATTAGGGCTGAGATAATTAGGGCTGTAGAGATCTGGCCACTCTAGCATTCCAAATGACAAAACTCCAGATGTCCTATCTCAGATACCTAATTGGCATCTTCTATCTCTAAATTCTAGATTTTTTGTCTCTAGTGACTACCCCCTTCACTCCCAGTTTATCAGAATTTATGGTCCTACCCCCTCACCCTGTCAGAACCAGATTGATGGTCCATTGCTGGAAATTCCCACACTCACCAATGCTAGAACTCCACTCCTTGCCTTTATCTCCCCTGATTGCTTACAGCTACATATAAAAATCATTGGCATCTCACATTTGATGCTGAATGCTTTAAGAAATCAACCCTGGGACCAAATGTCTTTTGGTCCCAGAAAATCTCTCCCTCTCAGAAATCCAAATAAAATATTAAAACTCTCTAATCTCAATCTTGCCTCAGTTTCTCCAGCATTACAACAGGCCTTTAAATATTTGAAGGCGGGGGCAGCTAGGTGGTGCAGTGGATAGAGCACCAGCCTTGAATTCAGGAGGACCTGAGTTCAAATCTGGTCTCAGATACTTCTTAGCTATGTGACCCTGGGCAAGTCACTTAACCCCAGCCTCAAAAACTAAATAAATAAATAAATAAATAAATAAATATTTGAAGGCAACTAAAATTCTCCATCCCCCAAGACTTCACTCCTCTATGTTAAACATATCCTTCAAACAGTCTTTGCATGGCATAATCTCTGGATGCTTTACTTTCATGACATTCTTTCTCAGAATCAAATGCGATTCTCTGGATGTCTCCCACTGGTAAAGAAGAACTGAGGGGGGAACCAGATTTAGGATGTGGAGGAGATAGTAGAGGTGGGGAGGAAAGGAGAAGGTTGTGGTGACCCCCATAGGAATGAGTGTTTGGGAAGGAGGAGGAAAAGAGAGGACACTGACTTCAGATAGCAGAGTAATCTCTACTGTGCCACCTACATAATCATGCCTTTTACTAGCTTGAACTCCTCCCAAAATGGAAATCCTGGGAGAAGAGTCCTCAGTGGGAAAGAGATGTCAGGGGAGAAGGGCCAGGGTAAAGTATGATGATACTACTACCTACACTGATCTCTCAAATTTAAAAAAAAAAAAATGTATTGATGACATTGTTATACTAAATTCTTTTCCCCTTAATCTCTATTCATGGAACCACCACTTGTAACAAATATAAACAAAGCAAAGGGGAAAGGGAACCTTGTTAATAAAGTAAACCAAAAACATTCATCATATCTAACAGTATATGCAACAATCTGTGCCTATAAACTGCCCATCTTTGCAAATGAAAGGAGATAGGTAGGTTTTCTGAATGTTTTTTAAAAAATAATTAAAGACTTTTCCCTCCATGCTCCTTCCTTTTTTCCCACCTCTTTCCTTCACCCCCCAGCTCTGTTATGTGTATTAGGTACAAATTTAATTTTTTGACAATTAAGAGGACAATTCTTTATACAAAATGAAACCAGCTAGCAAAGAGAACAGGGGTATGTTTAGAGGTCATAAGATTAGAACTTTAATGCTAGTTCTATCATTACCTGATTCCCTTCTTGTAATATTGTCTTGAAAGTAGAGTTTCCAAAATACATATCTTTATATCTTTATGTTTAGTAACTTTGGTATATCTGGAAAGGTCTCCTTGATGGTAACTAGGCAAACATTTAGATGGAAGATATTTTAGCTTAAATATCACCACCACCATCCCATAAGCAATAAGCTAAATGCTTAAGAAGTTTGATTTGTATTTCAATTAATTATAGCACTGAATTCATTTTTTCATCTTTTTGGCCACAAGCAAACACCAGAGGGTGCTGTGTCTTATAAAATCTACTCTATCAATGTCGTTTTGTTGCTTTAGGAACAACCAAATTGAGAAAATAAATATAACACACTAATATAGTATCTCAACTCACAACACATATTTTAGACCACCCGTCCCCTCTCCTACCCAGCCCATTCAGCCTTCTTATATTTTCTGAAACAGACAAGAAGTTCATTTCTCTGCCCAAATTGGGGGAGAAAGAGGTGTAGACTACATAAAGGACTGCTGAAAATCTTTTCCTTCAGTGCCCAGCCTCAGATGCCACTTTGCAAACCATAAATTCTGATGTTTTATATTTGTTAGATACAGATATTGCTTTTAGAATTTATTCTTATACTCAATCATTATTCATTGGGTCATTTTTCAATCTTCACTTAGCCTTGCATTTGTCAATATGTTCTTTGCTGATTATTGTCTAATTTCATTATGATCTATAAATGTACTATTTAACATTTCTGCCTTTCTGAATTTATTTATAACTTCTTTATTCCCGACAATGTAATCAAGTTTGGGTTTGTTGTTTGGGGGTTTGGAAATTTTTTTATATTCTGTATGGGGGCAGAGGAAAGAAAGTATTATTTTCTACTTTTCCCATTTAACTCTTTCAATATTACTGTTAAAATCAGTTTCTTTAGGAAACCTAGATTCATATCTTGCCTCTGATAATTTGTGATCATGGATATGTCACTTAACTCCTCTAATCCTTCAAAAAGTTCCAATCTACAATCAAGAAGAGAATTCCCATTCTCATAAAATCAAAAGTATTGCATACCAACACATTTATTTACTCGTGTCATTTTTGGCTTTGTAAATATATACCCATTTCTTTCTTATTTCTTTGTGCTTCTGTTAAAATTTTCTAATTTCTATAGCTCCAAATTCAACTAATTTTTTCCCTTTTTTCTCTTTAATGTCATCATGAATATACTTCTTAATAAATGGGTTTTTGTCAGTCATTTCTAAGAACAAATTATTGAAGAAATAATTGATAAAATTACAATATAAATATGATGTATAAAAATGTATGAGATGCTGTCAAAGCAATATTTAGAAGTAATTTAAAAACCATTTATTTACAGATAAATTTCTGACTCCAAGTCTAGGAAATGATCCACTAGGTCATCCTGCCTGTCATGAGAAATTGATAAAAATTATTTTATGAAATATTAGAAAATTAAATATAACAATATATTTTAAAATTACTTGTTATGATTAAATGTAACATATAAAGAATGTAAAAATGACTCCAAGTTAGGAAAACTATCAATATAATAATTATATTTATAAGAAAAGCCATGAAACTCATATTATTCTACAAAAAGCTTTTGACCTGGAAAAAACCTATTTAATTTTGAAATATACATACACATACACACATGTGCATGTACACACACATACACAAAGGTATTGGAATTTGAAATTTTTTCCTTAGCGTGTAGGATTAAGGCATGACTTGATGACAAGATTTAGACATTAGAATCTTGTTGTCTTTTACAAACTAAGAGGCAACAAATCTCTGTAGCATAAATTCAGATCTCAAAAAATTCCTGAGAATTCAACATTAAATTCTGTTGAAATTGAAGCATAATCACAAGTTAAACTGTTTACTATAATCACACATACATAGCATTTAACCATAAAAATTTCAAAATATTTACCTATACCAAATACTTGGAATCACTAAACTATGTAAAATATAAAGATTCCAAACTATGAAGTTTTAGTGGAAGAAATTAAAACAGATAAATAAATCATCAATGGATATGAATAAGCAAGTCCTTTGAATGAAAAAATTGTACATATTGCCAATGATCTCTTGAAATCATTCAGATACTCTAATAATTAGGAAAATGCAGTTTAAAACTGAAATATCATCCATTACATTGAAAAAGATAGTTAAGATGATAATCATTCAGGGATTGGAATCATGGGGAGTAGAGAGGTTGGGAAGAGAAGGCCTTTTATTATAATGCTGAAGGAGCTGTGATTTGCTTTCCTTTTAGAAATCAACATAATACACAATGAGATGAAGTGATTTGTCCAGCTCATTAGTGTCTAGAGAAAGTTTCAAACTCATGTCATCCTTATTCCAAATGTCGTGGTGTCCACTGCTTCCCTTCTAAATGTAAGAAAATAGCAAGCAAGGTGAGCTGATGAACATTCAGTGTTATGGAAGTCTTTCACTTTCAATAATCAAAAAGTTAGAGAAGGTCTCCTCTTTGACATTCTTAAAATATTGTAAAGATTTACCTTTCTTTGACAGGTTCAATGAAGAAAGTCACAGTATTTAGGGGAGGAATCCACAGTAATTTGTCAATAAATATTTGTACTGAATACTGTGCCAAATAGACAGGTAGCAGTTTTATCTCACTCACTCATCCAGCTCCTACTTCTACTACAGTGAGAAAAAAATGAGAGGGCTAGCTGTCTGCTTAAAATAAGCCAATCTCTACTTGACATATACACTCTGGTCTCATAAATGTTGGCTCTAACACTTAATAGTTATGTGACCATAGAAAGTCAGTTTGCTTCTCTGCCCCCCAGGATCTTCATCTGTAAAATGAGGATAATCATGTTTTCCTTGCCTATCTGATAAGATTATCATGAGGAAAAAACACTTTGTAAATCTTTTAGTACAATATAAGTATGAACTACTATTCTATGGTACCTCTGCATTATGATGGAAGTTTTTAACATCAATAGTTAATATCACAACTACTATGATTTTAAGACCTATTCCCCATATGACAAATATGTCCTACAAATTATTGCTATTGTTATAGTTAAATAACTTTCATATATGTGTGATTGTGCCATTTTTTTTTCAAAGTTAAGTGAGGATCCAGGGGCTCCTTAAAGTGTTCTTTTGTTCTTATAAGGATGAAAAGATACACACCTGGAATGTGGAAAATAGATTCATTCCAAACTTTCTCATTCTATAGAGATGACTTGGCCTCTAATGGCCCTCTTCTCAGATTGGTGAATTTCTGGCAGAAACTGCTATTTCATGAAATGCCTGGGCCATTATCCAAGCTCACTTTGTTCCTGTTTCTACTGACTCAATAGATGCATGAAAAGTTCATCCCTCTTCTTCTCCTCCCCTTCTAGCTCCGAGTTTTATGTTCTCTTATCCCATTAGATTGTAAACCCTTTAAGGGAAGGGACTGGGTTTTTTGCCTTTACTCAACACTGCCTATCACATAGAAAGTCCTTAATAAATGCTCCATTATCTACCGCCCAGATATTTTGCACTATATACACTATAGAAACACTATAGAAAAGCCAACTCCTATTAGTAGTAGTAATTATTAACATCAATAGTTAATATCACAACTACTATGATTTCAAATCTCAGCAGAATGTGCCATAAGAAAAGCCTTCCTTTTAAAGGACTTTGGTCACCTGCTTCATCTTTTAGCCCTTAGAATCATACCGTCATCCCTTGCATTCCTGTCTTAGAAATTAAATTAGAAGGGAGACCAGATTGATTAGTTCACCTACAAGAATTTATTAAGTGCCCACTTTGTGCCAAGCACTGTGCAACATTCTGAGGAATGCCAAACAAATATACCCCCTATCCCCAAGGAACTTACTGTTCTACTGTAAGTTTAGAGTATATGTTATAAAAAAAAGTATAGAGTAAATATATATATATAATATAGAGTATGTCTATATTATAATATAGAATATATATTATTTAGAGTATATATTAGAGTCTCTGACAATGAGACACTCTTGTATAGGGTCCAAAGTATACCACGTTTTATAGTGTGCTTTTTTTTTTTTTTTTTTTATTCTGAAACCACATTTATTATGACTGGCAATATAATTGCACAACCCTGCCCCATGCTTATCCTAGGTTCTAACTAATTTCTTTTTTAATAAATAGAGGACATCTTTGCTTTGTGTGCTGCTGTTTGCCAACAAGGACCTGGTTGAGAAAAAGCTGATATAGCCAGTGAACAGAACTGCGGCAGTACTAGTATTGTAGCATAATAATTAACCTTACTTGGATAAATCATACAATGACTGAGGATCCTAGAATCATAGAATGTTAGGGTTGAAAGGGCCTTGGAGATCATCGAATCCAAATTGTTCATTTGACATACAAGACACCAAGACCTAGAGAAGTCAGCCCTACCTCATGCTGGGTAACTCAGTATTTAAGATCTTCCACTAACTAGTGTTACCCTGCCTTTTAGGGTTCTTTCCTCTGCATACTCTAGAATCCAGACAAATTGCATTATCCATGATTTATCTCCTATACATACCTGACTCTTACCTTGTTAACAAGATTGCCCATGTCTGTAATGTCCACTCCTGTCCCTTTCTAGCTATTGAAGTCTTTCTTACCCTTTAAAGTTCAACTCAAAATATTACATCCTCCAAGAAGCCTTACCTGATTTCCCCAGTTAGTAATGACCTTCTTACTCAAATAACTTTCACTTCTGTTAAGAGCTCATCATGTTAGGGACTAGGGACTAATTTAATAAGTGCACTTAATTTTTAATTTATTTAAAGAATATTAAATGTTTACTATGTACAGAGTGCTACCCACTGGGTGAGAGACAAGATTTCACTTGACTTATCCGATCTTCAGTTTCCTCATCTATAAAATGGCAACAATAATATATACCCTGCCCAACTCAAAATTGGTGTGAGGAGTAAAATGATGGATATGAAAATGCTTTGAAAATTGTAAAGTATTATACACATTTTAGTTATTATTTCTGCTATTATCATAGGTCTTCAATTTAATTGGATTTGTAGAGGAAAATCAAGTTTAAGATTAGGCTCCATAATCAGGCTGCTTTACCTTTTTCTATTCCTACACTTCTTTTACCCCCTTCCCCAAAGTGCCAGGTTATTTCCCTTTAGATCCCGGTTGGGGATGTGACTAAATTTCAAAATTAGGGAGGGGAAACTACATTAAAGGAAGGGGCTTCATTGGGAAAGGATGGAGGTGATTGATTGGGTGTGGAGCTGGCCGGGGGAGCAAGGGAGAGGTGGATGGAACTGGAATATAGCTAATATTGTAGCTGCTGTCATCAACTAAGGTGGTGGGGGTGGCTTTCCTCTCCTCCTCTTCCTTCGCTTCCTTCCTCTCCCCCTCCCCCCTAAATCCCAGGCAGCAGCAGCGGTAGCAACCACCACCAAAGAAGCTGCGAGCTGTATAAGCAGGACTCTTTGTCTCCTGATCCTGGACAATCCCACTCACCCCTTCCCACCTTCGGTGATAACCTGCAGATGTAAGTGTCATTTGCCCTGGGCTAGGGTTGAGGACTGAATGGGAAGTAGGGGCAGGACACAGGCACTTTAAATTAGACTCCAGCCCCAATCCATCTGCTGCTCCATCTCATCCTCCAAGCCCTACAAGTGTGTGTATGTGCGTGTGTAAGTGCGTATGTGTGCGTGGCGGGGAGGGGGGTGCCGGGGTGGGATATTCTGCTCTCTCCCTCTCTACCCTGGTGGGTCTTTCTGCACCTGCACCCTTTCTCACCCCCAAGGCATTCTTCCTTACACATTGCCCCCACAAGTACTTCTTCCCATCTCCTTTCTATATTCTGGAGTCCTGGCTGCTGGTTAGAAATAGGAGGCTTTCGGGTCTTCCCTGCTGAGATTTGTTGAGGGGGGTGTTCTGTGGGTAAAGCCCAGAACGAACAGAGGATCACACTGCAGCATTTTGTTGGTTGACGTATGGCTTGAATGCAGGTCTGTGTATTTCTCTAGGCAAAAGCAATCACATAAGGAAATTGTATGAATGGAAAACAATCAGAAAATGGGAAAGCTTTAATGACAGTTCACGGGAGGGAGAGGGAACCTATAGAATTAAAATAAAAAGCGGACAATGTTTGCATCCTACTGTTTTTCCCATTTTATTCTCCTCCCTTCGTCATCTTTTTAACCTATGCATCTTCAACTTTTTAAATAAATCTATTATTTGGAGAATAGTTTGAAAAGCACAGAAGAGCTCTTAAGTGCAAGCTCACGGAAACAGCAGAAAGATAACTGGGCACAACGTTGCCTTTAGTCCAGGTTATTGGAGATGCCCAAGGGAATAGATGGCTTGGGTTTTTTTCCAAATTACAAAACCTCATTTTGTCCATCTGTAAAAGTGAAAGAACAAAATCTTCTAACTCTACAGCTTAGAAAGATGGTTAGGCAAAGGTAGAGTAGAGAATGATGGTAGATGGTGCATCAGGGTGAATCACAGTCTTTTAAACTAAGGGTGTCCTGAGTTCAAGTGTCAAAATTTGAGTTAAAATCCCACATCTGGTACATTCTGGATGTTCTGTAGGAAGACCACATGTCGAATTGCATTGGTGCTGAGAAATCTTTATATCAAAGAAATCACCTCAATTCTTACCGTTCCCATATATAAAGATTATCATTATCTTTAACTAGCATCTTTGGGAAGTACTGTCGCAAGGCCATATGCTTCTCTTTTGGTAAATTGAAAAAAACATATATTAAAGTGAATTGTGATATTTTCACATCCCAAAGAAAATGCATTTAGAAAAAGAAATGTGATAGGAAGAGAGAGAGACCTGGACTTTATAATATGATGGACTTCTAACCTCCCGCTGTATGTTTTCTATGTTTGTTGCCTCGCAGAAAGTATGAAGTTTTTTTTTTGTTTGTTTTTTGTTTTTTGTTTTTTTTTAAGGGGAGGAACAAGTATTTTAAGAACCTATGTACTAGTGGCTGAGATTAGCAGGGGACTTTACAAATCTTAATTTGTTTGCTCTCTATAGTTGCTTTATATTCTTAAAAAGAAGTAACAAATGTGTGGTGAAATACATTCAGAATAGTGCAGCGGAAAGAATGCATTTGAAGTTAAATAACTTAACTTCAAAACCGAGCTCTACCACTTAGTACTTCTATGATACTGGGTGAGTCACTTAAATTTTTTTTCACAATTTCCTCATCTGGATTAAGTCACAGGAATACAGATTTAAGAGACCTTAAAGAGTCCTAAAGGATCCATATTATACAGATGAGGAAACTGAGGCCCAGATAGGTAAAGTAACTTTCTCAGGGCCACACAAGGTAGTAAGTAGCAAAACAGAATTTGAACCCAGGCCCTCCATCTTCAGCAAATGTTCTTTCTACTCCACTATGTCAACTTCCTAGGTCTTTTCCAACTCTGAATCCATAATTCTATAAGCAAAACTGATCGTTTATTACATAATATAAATGAAAGTGTTTTGCCATATGCACCCTGGAACTTTACAAATAACAAATATAATATTAACTAATATTTATTTAGTACTTAATTCAGTGCAATACATTTTGCTCACAACCTCACTGTCACTACAAGTTTTATCATGTTCATTTAACAGTGGAGGAAAATAGGGGTCAAGAAGGTTTATCCAGAATCAAAGGTTAGTAATTTTTACAGGCAGTATCCAAACCCAGGTGTTTGAAATCATAGTGCCCTTTGGGTGGGAGGAGAGAGAGTTGGCAACAGGCATTTAACTACACATTGGAATCCATGTGGTTACTAGACCTTCAACTCAAAAACAAGTCAACAACTTTTTTTTTTTTTTTAATCTGCTTCTCAGGTATGAACTCTAGCTATGATAGCAGGACCCAAGCAGTTTCTAGCCAGAATCCATCAGAGATGGGTGAGTGTTATGTTTATGTGAAATGTCAGGATTTTTTTATTGGGGAATTATTGGGAAAAAATTAGTTGATTCTTAGCCATCAAGATAATCTTTACAACAAGTCAGGCTTTTCAAGCAATGCACATGAGGAAAGTAACAGTAATGAAAATATTCTTCATTTCTTTTTACTCTGAAGTCAGCCTGTCATTTTGTGGGAAGGTCTTAAGCTGAAACATAGGAAAGAAACTATAATGATATTACAGAAATCATGATCTGTGTATTCTTCTTAGACTTTCTGCATCCTTGACTCCAGTGCAAGTGGGAAGCTAAAATAATTTAGTCTGCTGGTGATGAGATTAGTCATATAGCTTTTGCTCATTAGTGATTAGTCCTGGGTTGTTCTTTGGTGTAGAAATATAGAAATTTCTCTAGTACACCCAATCTGAGTGCTGCCATTTGTCAGTCTAGAAGGGTGATTAGATTTATCCTCTTCTGCCTTTTCTTCACTGACATGCAAAATCATAGACCTAGGGTTGGAAAATATCTTGGAAGCTATCTAATCCAA
This sequence comes from Sminthopsis crassicaudata, assembly GCF_048593235.1. NCBI lineage: Eukaryota > Metazoa > Chordata > Mammalia > Dasyuromorphia > Dasyuridae > Sminthopsis > Sminthopsis crassicaudata. Next base: position 182,124,030 of record NC_133619.1, on the reverse strand, counting down.
CCTTCATCTTGCATATGAAGAAACTGAATCCCAGAAAGATTAAATAACTTTCCCCAGGACACCAGATTAATCACTATGCCTTCTGATTCTGGAGTCACTACTCTTTTCTCTGTATCATTCTCCATCTCATTTAAATTCGATCTTGGCTTCCGCTTCTGGCAAATGAATGTGGTATAGGTAGCTAAGGATCAGTCTGAATTTTTCTAGGCCTATCCACTGACTTTTTCAGTCATAACAATGGCAGATGATAAGATTTCAGAGATACTATTATTTGGTGGAGTTGTGATCTAATCTAACCATTCTGGAAAATAATTTGGAACTATGTCCAAAGGGCTACAAAACTGTAGGTCAGGATCCCAAATAGATCATAGAAAGGGAAAAGGACCCATGTGTGTAAAAAATGTTTGTAAGAGCCCTTTTTTATTATGTCAATGAATGGAAATTGAGTAGATGCTCATCAGTTGGGGAATGGCTGAGTAAGTTTTGATATATGAAAATAGCAGAATATTATTGTTTCATAAGAAATGATGAGCAGGCTGATTTCAGAAAAGCTTGAAAAAATTTACATGAACTGATGCTGAATGAAGTGAACAGTACTAACAGTACTATGAGAACAATGTACACAGTAACAACAAGATAATGTGATGATCAACTGTGATGGATTTGACTTTTCAACAATGAGGTGATTCGAGGCAATTTCAACGGATTTGTGATGGAAAGTGACATTTTCATTCAGAGAGAGACCAATGGAGGATGAATGTAGATCAAAGCATAGTATTTTCATCTTTTTGTTGGGTTTTTTTTTTTTTTGCCTGATTTGTGTGTGTGTGTGTGTGTGTGTGTGTGTGTGTGTGTGTGTAGTATGATATATATGGAAATATATTTAGAAGAATTGCACTTGTTTTACCTGTATTGGATTACTTGCTGTCTTGGGGCGGGAGGAAGGGGGAGAAAGGGAAAAAATTAATAACACAAGGTTTTGCAAAGGCGAATATTAATACTATTAAAAGAAAAAAAAAAGAAAAGGCTAATGAGGTAGCCTCATCTAATTATGAGCTAATGATTTAGGTTTGAGCTTGAAGTCATATTAAAGAGACTTATTTGTTAGCTTAAGACTCAAATGACTTAATTATAAGTGTCATTAGCACGAAATATTAACTGGATCTGGTTCTCTATTATAGAGAACAAAATTGAGAAATGTAAACATCCTCAAGAGGAAAATTTCATTTACTAATAATTTCTAATGGTCTTCCTAGAATCAGAAAGCCTCTTACTAAAAAGTAATCAATCACAATGGGCATTTCTTGCATGCAAAAAAATTCCCTCCCAAAAAAAATCTCTGAGGATTTGAAATAGACTAGAAGAATACAGATGTAAAACCTATAAATAGCTGCTGCCTTCAAAGAACTTCTATTCTACTGTCAGGATACAGCATGTATATAGATAACTGCCTCCAGAGAATGGTACATAAAACAAATACACAGTACATACAGTCAGAAGGGATTACTAATAGTTATAGAAATCAATAAAGATTTCTTGAAGGAGGTGTCATTTGAGCCAAGATTGAAGACAGCAAGGGATTTCAAAAAGAAGGAGTAAGGAAGAAGAGAATTCCAAGTATGAAGGACAGACAGGAGATAGGAGATAGGGTGATATGTGGGAAATAGCAAGTTAAGCAGTTTGTCTAGAATATAGAGTGCTTGGAGGAGAATACTGTGGAATGAAGCTAAAACCAAATTATGAAACCAATCTAGAAGCCAAACTCTTTTAACTGCCAAAGAGAAAAGGCTTTTTTTTTTTTATTGTAAAAGAAGTAGGGCTGAGACTTGAATGCATAAGTTGGTAGAGTTGTGAAATGATCCAACCATTCTGGAGAGCAATTTGGAACTATGACCAAAGGGCTATGAAACTGTGCATATCCTTTAATCCAGCAGTGTCTCTACTGGATCTATATCCCAAAGAGACTAAAAAAGGGAAAAGGACCCACATATGCAAAAATGTTTGTAACAGCCCTTTTTGTAGTGTCAAAGAATTGGAGACTGAGTAGATGCCCATTAGTTGGGGAATGTCTGAATAAGTTATGGCATATGAAAGTAATGCAATATTATTATTCCATAAGAAATTAATAGGGGCAGCTAGATAACACAGTGGATAGAGCATTGGCCCTGGAGTCAGGAGGACCTGAGTTCAAATCTGGCCTTATACAATTAACACTTCCTAGCTGTGTGACTCTGGGCAAGTCAAGTTCAATTGCCTTGTAAAATTTAAAAAAAAAAAAAGAAAAAAGAGAAAAAGAAATGATGAACAGGCTGATTTCAGAAAAGCCTGTAAAGACTTACATGAGCTGATGCTAAGTGAAGAGAGCAGAGTCAAGAGAACATTGTATATGTAACAAGAAGATAATGTGATGATCATCTGTGAAGACATGACTCTTTTCAACAATGAGGTGATTCAAGGCAATTTCAATAGATTTGTGATGGAAAGTGACATCTGACAATGGAGACTGGATGTGGGTCAAAGGCATAGTAGTTTCACCTTTGTTGTTATTTGTGTGCTTGGTTTTTTTCCCCCTCTTTTTCATGTTTTTTCCCCTTTAAATCTTAGTTTTCTTGTGCAACATGACAAGTATGGAAATATGTTTAGAAGAATTGCATGTATTTAATCAACATTGGATTGCTTGCTTTCTTAGGGAGGGGAAAGGAGTTGAGAGAAAAGAGAAAAATTTGGAAAACAAGGCTTTGCAAAAGTGAATATAAAACTATTTTGCATATGTTTGTAAAAATAAAATGCTATTAAAATAACCTTCAAGTGAAAAATATCTTTAACCCCTTCCTGATATATCAGTTTAGTAACCCTTTCAAAAATGTAACTGTTAGCTTGCCTGACATGATCTGTTTATGATTAAGCCATCTTGCTTCTTTAATCATTTCTTTTTCTTCTGCAATAAAAAAATAATTGAATTCAGTGCAAATTTATTAAATATGACTTTACTGAAAATGCTACTATATGCTAGAAATTAAAATAATTCTCAAGTATCATCTCATGCCTATTAGAATAGCTAATGTCACCAAAAAAAAAAAAAGAAAAGAAAATGTTGGAGGAGATATGGGAAAGCTGGGGCACTAATGCATTGTTGATTGAGATCCAATCATTCTGGAGAGCAACTTGGAACTATGTCCAAAGGGCTATAAATTTTCTTTGATCCAACGACACCACTCCTAGATCTATATTCTAAATTAAACCAGAAAAGGGAGAAAATACCTATTTGAATAAAAAATATTTGCAGCAACTCTTTTTATGGTGGCTAGGAGTTGGAAATTAATGAGATGTTCATCAATTGAGGAATGGCTAAACAAGCTGCGGTATATGATTGTAATGGAATATTATTGTGCTGTAAGAAATCACAAGCAGAATGGTTAAGAAAAACCTGAAAAGACTTACATGAGCTGAGGCATAGTGAAGTGAATATAACCAGAATATTGTATACAGTAACAGCAATGTTTTTCAATGAAGAATTTTGAATGACTTAGGATCTAAGAAATACAAAGGACTAAAGGTGAAGCATACCATATGCCTGCAGAAAAAGAACAGATAATTGTTGAATACAGACTAAGAAAAAGTGCTATTTTTCATTTTCAGAAAAAAGAAAGAAAGGGAGTTTAGGAATATAGATATAGAGCTTGGACATATCAACATGAATGTAGTAGTTGAGCTATGGAAATATGTGACAAAAAAAAGAGATGGTATCTAATGGTATCTAACGTTATGGAAGATAGAGATGGATAAAAAGCTCAGGGGATTTGGCTATTACAAAGTAATTGTTGTTTAAAAGAGCAATGTAAGGAAAGCTTATGTAGATACACATATACACACACCTCAATAATATTTTTTGAATCTTGCTCTAGTTTTATTATCTCCATGAAAGTGTAATTCCAGAGAAATTGAGGGAAGATAGAGATTAGAGAGTTTTTAATATTTTATTTGAAAGGGAGAGATTTACTGGGACCAAATGGATCCATGGTTTGGTCCCAGGGCTGAATGAGACTGTGGTCTCCAAGAATACAGCATTCAGCCATCATCCAGCAGCCAATGCAAGTTCTCAATGACATATGTAGCTAAACAAAGGCAGGGGGTGGAATCCAAACTCTGGTGAGTAGGAATCTCCAGGCAGGAACCTTTGAATTGGTTCTGACAGATTGGAGGTTAGGATCATAAATTCTAACAAGCTGGGAATTAAGAAAATGTCTGGCAAGAGTCAGAATGTCTGGATTCCCCCTTTTTGAGTTTAAACATTGGCAATTTATAATCTTAGAGCAAATAGCCCTGAATTATATCAGTCTTTATGAACCAAAGGGAGGTTTGCTACTAATGGGATTGATGCATAACAATGAGGGAAACTGAGGCAGGACCAATTAGGGAAACTGAGGCAGAACAATTTAGGGAAACTGAGTCAGGACAATTAAAAGAGAATTGTGGCACAATAAAAGTCCTATCTGAACCCTTAAAATTATATGGACTTGACCCTTGATTCTTAAAGGCTATGCCAGCAGAGTGCAAATTCTATCACATCTTGCCAAACTGTATAGAATTTGAATATTATTAGCCAAGAGTAATTTGTTTTTGCTGGCTGAGGACCAACTTAGCTAAATTTAAAGTGGCTCATCATCAAAAGGTTGACTACCAGGAAATGGATATTTTAGGCTACAGCAACTAATGAAACCACATATTAAAAAAGAGGAATTTCAGTTTCTGTTTGTAGAAGGCATTCTCACACAGATTAAATCATTGATCCTTGAAAACGGTTAGGCTAATATTGGCAAATACTGTTCTTTTTTGATTTAATAAAGAGTTCTGTTTTATAGGGGGGAAAAGAGCATAGTTGAGTAAGAAAAGAATGCAATGTCTTGACTCAGTTAAATAATGGTTATGAGAAGATAGGGCTATCCTTACCACAAGATTAACAACCTGTTGCATTGGAAGGAGCCTCAATGGAACTTGAGTGACCTGAGTCTAATCCCAAATAATTTGCAAAATGAGATAATTAAACCATGGTTCCTCTTTGTACAAATTTCATGATTCAAAAAGCTCCAGAAGACAAAATGAGTGAGTATTCTTTTTATTTTTATTTCATGAACACAAAAACAAAAGCTGGAAAGTTGTCTCCTAGAAGGCATGAAGGATGAAGAAGTATTGAGAAATATTTGATTTATATTTATAATATTTGATTGACATACATACACAGATATAAATATAGATATATGGGCATAAATGTATTTATAGGTAGACATATATGTATATACCACCTGCAAATAAGATTAATTCATAAATACTTAAGAACATCTCACCTATAATAATTTCTGAACTACATCTAAGAAAAAGGACCTCAAAAGTTGAGAAAAAACAGAATAAGTCAAAAATATATAGGAATAGGAAGAAGGAATTATCTTCCCCACTTTCCTAACCCAAGGATTATTTTAGAGTGTCTATAGAAGTTGTATCCCAGCACTTTCATTCGTGGGCAAAAAACTGTGATTTTAGTCTGTCTGCACAATAACTCAATGAATATTAAACATGAAAGAAAAAATAATAGGCAAGTGACTTGTTCCATGACTATTTCTATGTGAACTATGTATGTAAGAACAACAGCAACAATAACAATAGCAACAATAACAATAACAATGACAAAGTACTTTCATCAGGGCTCTTTGAGATAGGAAATACAAATATTAGCTCCATGTTATTGATAAGGAAGAGAGGCAACGTGGAGTCTTAAGCAGATAGACCTGGTTTTAAATTATATCTACTCCATTTATAACCTAATCTCTTAATCTCTCTTTATTCCTGGCACTTCTTTAAGATTTTTTGGGTGCTGACTTGCATAACTCAGGAGTTTACTAACTAGGAAGTTCTAATGCCAATAAAATCATAAATTCAGTCATATCTGAATTGCATATGAGATAAAGTGGTTCCCCAGCTAGATATGGCTAACCAATTCAGTTATTTTGATCTTTCTTCAATTGTAAAATGAAGGAATTGGAGTAGATTAATTTCTTGATCAAGATTCTGTGAACTTAAAAAAAAATCATTTCAATAATTGTATTAGTATATAATTGGTTTATTGATAATAATGAAGATATCTAATATTTTAAAAGTGCATTAAAATTTGTAAAGTACCTTTATAAATATTATGTCATTTGATCTGTATAACAACCATGGGAAATTGGTGCTATTACTACTCCTATTTTATAGGTGAGGAAACTAAGACAAAGATTAGATGACTTTCCTAGGGTCACATGAGTAGTAAAAATGTAAGTTGGGATTGACTTGGGTTCAAAAATACTTCCAATGTCCAGTTTTCTAAGAAAACCCCAATTGAGATCATGAAGACTTGAATATAAATGAAAAATGACTACACTTCTGAACTTTAGGTTTAGCATACTACCATGTATTTATATTGCTATATTACCTACATACAAATGCATGGTTTTATTTTATTCATTTAAAAACATTCTGAGAATGGGTTCATAAGCTTCACCAGACTGCCAGAGAGTTCCATTATGCATGACAAAAGGTTAAGTAGTTTCTCGGACTAAATAATTTCTAATGTTTCTCCCCATTCTAAATCCTAGTATTCTAAGAATAGTGTTCTTTATATTATATCACATTCACTATCTTTCTTTTCTGTCTCCTCCTTTCTCACAGTTATTTGGTAAAATATGGACTTCAGATCAATTTTCTCAGCTGTCCCTGAATCTGTTTCATGGGCTTCTAGGGTGCTAAGGGGCATGCAGGAGTTTCATTTAACACCTGTAAGAACCCAGCAGAGAGTCAGCCAAAGGTGCTGGGGCTTGCTAAGCAAAAGCTTCAAGTTAAAGCAAATTGGTATTTGATTTGAGTGAGGGGATGTAGAGAAGGAGGAGAGAGGAGGAATGGGAAGGAGTCGGTCACCTGTTAGAGATATGTGTGTGTGTGTCTGTGTGTCTGTGTGTGTGTGTGTGTGTGTGTGTGTGTGTGTGTGTGTGTGTGTGTGTGTGTGTAAATTCTGGGCTCAAGATCTAGACTGTACTTAGACTTGCTGAGACAGATTTGGATTGACCTTGTGGATTGCCTGAAAGAGAATTGATATTGCCAATGAGCCCAATTCTAGACTGTATCTCAATGTTAATTTAACCTAGGGGAGGAAGTAATGTTTTTAGAGTCTGCAGTGGATCTAGTATGTATCTGTATTAGATTGAGGCTCTCCTTATTCTTGGGAACTCACAAGAAAGTAATTAGTTCTGAAAGTAATGTGAGAGTTATGGGGGTCAGCTTATGATTTGGTTCAATACATTTGTGAATGTTCTAGATCAGTGATTAAGATCAAATTACAATATTTCAATTTGTCCATTTGTAAAAGAGGAAAAATAAAAGCTTCTACCTCTGATTTAAAACAAAGGGAGAGGCAAACATAGAGTAGAGAATTGAGATATCTTCTTGCTTCATGGAAATGGAAGTATGATAGCACATCTACAGCTAAAGATGCTCTGGGTTCAGTTTTTAAGATTTACATCCTCTCTCCTAGTTTAGTAAAATTGAAGTTGCCTTGGCCTTTTGGGCAGCCCACAAGCTATTGTGGGAAAAACAATGAATTTGTATGCAAAGGCAAAGTCTAGCTTCAAATCTCAGTTCACTTCTCCTTCAGGCTTCAATTTCTTCATTTGTAAAATTTGGGTAGGCTTTCTACTCCATGAATCTTATAAACAAATCAGATTTCCTCCTTGCTAGTCTAAGTTAGTAAACCTATTGAATTCACGTTAGCCTAAATGGGACTATATTCCAGATTGCTCAGCAAAGGATAATTTGTTCTTAGATTGGTTAATTCATTGCCTTATAGATAGAGGAGCCCTTTTCTAGAGGGGAAGGTATCATTCTAGTCTTTTTGGATTAGCAGATCTGGAATAGTGATCTTTATCTTCCACTATGTGCAAGCATACAGGGCTCCTTTCCTCAACTACTCAACTCTTCATTTTCCCTTCTATCTACCCAATTCTTACTATTCTTTTTCTCCAGTCCTGTGTCATCTCCCCACATCCACGCATGAGATCCAAGAAAACCATCCCAGGATACAGTGAGTCTTCTCTTGTCTGAACTTTCTTAGCCTTTGAGGTCTGTTGTGGAATTTAATTATTTGCCTCCTTGATTGGCTAACTTAGCTATTTCATAAGGACTATGTCTTTATTTCTCCTGTTAATATCCTGAAGTTCAAGAACTTTGACTTAGGATCATGAAATCATCAATTTAGAGCCGAAAGAAAACTTATAGATCATCAAATTCAATCCTCTTGTTTTTCAGATGAGAATATTAATACCCAGAGGCAGAGAGGTCATTGACTTATCTAAAATCATACAGCTAGAAGGCCTTCTGGGGAAGAATTTAGAGCCTGGTCTTTTTTATTTCAAGTATAGCATTCCATTCGTAATACTATATTTATGCTTGATCTCAATTTTCTCAATTTGTGAAATGAAGGATTAATCCTTTGAATGCTGATCTTGTATAGTTTTCTAACTTTTAAAAAAAGTTCCTCAATTGCTTTGAATTATATATAAATGCTAGGGGCAGCTAGGGACTCAATGGCTAGAAAGGTCTTGCCTCCAGCATTTCCTAGCTGTATGACCCTGGGCAAGTTATTTAATCCTGTTTGCCTCAATTTCTTCATCTGTCAAATGATGTGAAGAAGTATCTTTTCCAAGAAAATCCTAATGGAATCAAGAAGAATTGGACATGACTGAAAAACAACTGAATAAATATATAACTGCTATATACATGGAAGAAAAGGGAGTTATTATGGCCAGAGATGTGTGTCTCTGTGACATTCTCTTAACTTCCTCTATTACCAAAGATCAACCCCTGTCCTATTAGACAGCTACCTTAGGATGGATTTGTTATTCAATTATTTCAGTTGTGTACAACTCTTTGTGACCTCTTTTGGGATTTTCTTGGCAAAGATACTGGAGTGGTTTGCTATTTCTTTCTCCATCTCATTTTACACATGAGGAAATTGAGGCAAACAGGTTTAAGTAACTTGCCCAGGGTCACACAGCTATTAACTGTTGGAGGCCAGATCCTAATTTCAAGCCCATGTCTCTATTCCTTACACCACCTAACTGCCCACAGAGTATGCCCTCAGAATGGGAGACATTGGTTTATGTGCTGCCTCTGTCATACTAGTTGGCAAGTTTTTTTTTAAACTTCTTAGTGTCCTGCGCATTCTGCAAGACCAAGCTTATATGGATATGTGATACTTACTAAATGAATAAATGAGTTATGGGGACAGGAGTCTTCTCAGCAGTACTGGGAAGCCTCTAGCCATTTTGTCTCCAGGGCTTGGAAAATAAAATTTCCTTAGCTGCACCAAGTTTTCCATAATGGTATTTGACATTGCAAGATAACCCCACAGTTCTAAAGAAGTTCCCTTAATTCTATCTTTCTTTAGTAAAGGATTTGTGGTTTCTGTTTGAAATCAGTCATTTCAATTCTGAGGATTGTTTCCACCTCTAATAGAAATCAATAAGACAAGCTACTGCCTAAAGGAGAAAGAAAGGAAATATCTGGATACTTCAGGGTAGTAAATGAATGTAATCACTCAAAGTGTATGCTTGCTAATTTATAGCTATATTCAGGACAGTTGGTTCAATGCTTTGTCCTCTGCCCTCCTGCTGAACAGTGCCTATACATGGATGGATGGCACCCCTCAGGGCAGCATGTTCAAATCCTTTTTTAATATACTTCATATATTAAACTCCTTTCTAAGGTCAGGCAACTTTGGAAAAGCTAACTGAGATAATGTTACAGACAGAAAAACCATCACCTTTGTTATATAGAGCTGAAAAATAGTTTGGGAACTAGCTAGTTGCTTAACTTCTCATTCAAATTTCATTAATTTAAAACAATTATATGTCAAATACCTACAATATGCATAATACTGCAGAAAGTCCTCAGGATGGGGGCACAGAAAGTATAGAGCAGGGCTAGATGAGGAAAACACAGATGAAATACAAGGAAATATATAAACAAGGGAATGATAGCCTTATACACATTTTGTTCAAATCAGCCAAATATACTGGATGCCTATTAAGTATCCTTAGGGGACTGGCTATATTAATGTGAAAAAATAATCATCCCTCCCCTCAAAAAACTTATTGTCCAATAAAGGAAAAATTATATAAATGCAGATAATTATCACAGAACATAACTGAATGTATAAGAAAAGTATACAATAACCTATTCATAGGACAGAATCCTTCTATATACTCAATTAGATCTATGATTTCATTGATGTGGATATTCTTTCTAATTTTGCAGATTGCAACTCATCTATATTACTTTGTCCTGCATTACTTTCATTCAAATTTTCTTATAATTTCCCTATAAGATAGGAAGATCATCCAATGTGCTAATGGCCTTCCTTGATTTTTCTAGATATGGCAGGAGAATAGTGAAGAACATTAGCCACCTAATGATTTTCCCTTACTTTAAACACTTGGGCAACCCATAGGAAAAAAATTATATAATAAGCCAGAAAGGCCCTTAGATTTTATTGTTGCTGTTGATTCATGCCCAATTCTTTGGGACCTCATTTGGGGTTTTCTTTCTAACTCTTTATTTATTATGTTAGAAAACTAAAGCCAAGAATAGTGAAATTATTTGTCCAATGTCACATAAAGAGTTAGTAGCAGAACTGGTTCTAGAACATAAGTAGATATGATTTTTGTCTTGGGTAAGGGAAGGGATAGGATAGATAGGAAGGAAGCTGGAAACAAAACTTGAAACACTTTTTTATAGACACCTCTCAACAACTGATTACTACTAGACATTGGGCCAAGATAGAAAGTTTGACTATTAGGGTAGAATGGGATGGTTGGGATGGGATAGTTGACACCCTCTAAATCTCAGTGTTCTGAGTTGTTTGCCTAATTGTTTTGTTTATTATTTATTTAGATTTTTTTGGACTAGATCATAGAAGAGATTCTTTGCTTCAGCTGCTGCCTAGCCTTAATCACTGAATAAATTGCCTCAGTCAAACTGAGATCTATTGAAGACCTTAGCTTAAAATGGTCAAAGTCTCCCATTGCATCCAGGGCCATCTCCAATCATCCTGATCTATATCTTGCCACTGGACCCAGATAGCTCTGGAGAAGAAGATGAGGCAGGTGACCTTGCACAGCCCTCCCTCACTTTAAATCCAATCATTTACATATCATGGCATCACTTCCCTGGTATCATGGTCCTACCTAGTTATGACGATCTGCTTTTGACTTCCTGTCCCATATTCTCTTTTCATTGCCCCATATTGCCTCTTCTAATACCAATTTGATACTAATTTCAGCCAGTGTTATCTATATTATCTGCTCAGTAAATCATATTCAATATCTAATACCATTTCCTATTTTTAAAAATATATTTAGTAACAGGGATAACATGAAATGTGATGGACTTTGATTCATTCATCAAATTGAGGAAGGGAATAAACTGGCTTTCTCTACTTCTATCTTTACCCTCCTACTAAAAAGCAGAGAGCAGAGGAAAATAGTGAGCTGTTTGCAAAGAACTTTTTAGGGAGGTGAATGTTTGAAGGAGACTGTAAACACACTGCCATGTAGAGCCTGTGGGCAAGTAAGGATAATTGGAATCCTGTTCAAAGAAGACATTTGCAGCTTTTTATCACAAGTTTCTACTTTATTTCCCCCCCCTACTGACAGATCTATCTCCATAGATATTTATAGTTCATGTCTCCAGAGGGTTGAAACCTTTCTATCTTTGTTGCTCACAAGTTTTCTCCTTCTGACAGAACAGAGCTGACCCTTTCTAAAGCAGTAATGCTAAGGTCAAATAGGTTAGACAGCCTACAATCTGTCAGCAGGGATCCAGCAGAGGTGCTTTTAGGCTTTCAGTCAAATTAAGGTAGTTTCTACTTCTCCTTATGGAAAAAGAAGCCCCAATAGAGTAATTTTAGCTGTCTTTTCCCATGTATAGCATATGCTATATAACCATGGTTTTCCTAACAGAAACACATTTCCTCCAAATAAGCGTACAAATCATTCCATATTCAAAAGATTATTATATATCTATTATTAAGCATAGGTGGCAGAGTAGATAGAATTGCTTCTTCTGAAGTCAGGAAGATCAGAGTTTGAATCTTCCCTCAGATATTAGGTTTGTGACTCTAGGACCTTTCTCAGCCTCAGTTTTTTTTTTTTTTTTCATCTGTCAAATGGATATTTAACAATACCTGTCTTAGAAGATTATGTATGCAGTGTTTTGGAGACCTTGAATAACTATTTGAATGTTATTATTATTATAGAAGAAATGACCATTTTTGTGAGTTTCACTTCACTAAAGAGGAAACATCTGTGCCTTCTTATCTTATTTATATTAGGACTATATAATCCTCATTAAAGGTATACTCTGATGGTATCATGGTGCAGATTAATGCTTGACTACTCAAAGGCTAGACCATCAGCTTAGATGAATCTTATCACTGTAATAAGGGATTTAAGAACTGTTGTTTGGGGATTTGAAGTATAACATAAGACATGCAGTCCCAGGCAAGCATTTCCCTTTTAGCCCTGAGAAGTGATTGTGGACCAACTTTGAGCCAGAAGGAAGAACTAAGTCATGTTATAGAATTATTAAAGATATACACATAGTCTGAGAGAGACAGACTGAAAAAGTTGTGGAGGCCTTAAGAGCTGAAAAGCAAAAGCAAAGAGGTTAGCTTCCCCAGATCAGTTTTAAAAAGAACCATTGGGATGGGGATGATAAGGAAAAGGTAAAAGAAAAAGCAGGTCTGAGCAATAGTGAACAATAGAGTCTGAAGAGGAATATCAGTCCTCAAAGGCACTTCAAAGTCAAAGATTGGCTCAAGCCACTGGAATTACTTTTACCTGAAAAGATGTGCTCTTTCTTCAACTTCTGTCCCTACTGCCTATCTATTAACAGATCTTGTGACATGTTCTCCAAAATTTTCTGGTAACCTGAATATTGCTTCAACTATAAAGAGATGAGGCTAGAGAGAAACTATGTCAATCAAGAGAGAGCCAAATCTCTGACTAAATGTTAGGAATACTTTTAACTGGGAGCTCTAAACAACTGTGATTGTACTCCTAACTTTTCACCTTATATTCATAATCACGCTAATTCATTGCCTTTAAGCCTCTGCTTAAAGACTTGAATTGGAATGATTTTTGAGCATAAGCAGAAAGATAATATGGTTATTATCTGAGGACCTTAAGTACAGAGAGGTTTTTACCTGAAGGCTGACTGCTAGGTAATGCATGTTTCACACTGCAACCCTTAAGGAGCTGCAGTCTGTTTTAGTGCAGGAGGCTACCTTCTACCTCAGGAGAAAATTATCTCCCTCTCTTCATATTTTTTACAGCAGCATTTACCTTGGGAGAAGGTAGGTTTGGATGCAAGATTATAAGTTCATAGAGCTAGTCACTCTAATGCAACCCACTCATTTGACAGGTGAGAAAACAGGCTGAGAAGTTAAGTTACTTGAACAAGATGACACATTTGAGCAGAAGAGCTGGAGTTTGAACACAAGTCCTCACTCCCAATCCAGTTCTCTTTACTCCTCATTATCTTTAGTAATATTCTATATTTTATATTGCTATCCACCTATCACCCAACTCTCACCTGTGATTCCAAGAAACTACGCCATACATACCTGGATAAAACCATCTCTGCAAATGGGCTAAACCACATTGAGGATTGCTGACAGGTCTCAGATTCATCTGAGTTTGGGGATGTCTATCCCCCAAGCATGTGAAGACTGCCCAGCAGAATGGATAGATGAAAACAAAAGCCATATGTAAAGGGGGATAGCCAACAAAGATACCAAAGTCATTTGTGGCATGCTGGGTTGTCACCATTTGTCTTAACTTTTGTCCAACTAGTGGATTCATTTCCTAGGCTCTGGAAGAAAGAGGATGGCTGATGACTTTGTGTAACTCTGCCTCCCTTTAATCCAACTCACAAGCAAGTCAAAATATCATTCATCATCCATTATTTCATTTCCAAAATCATGATGTCATCAATCCTCTTTAAAAAGAAAGGATGAATAGCATTTTATATTACTTGTGTACATGTTTTATCCTGCTCCTATTAGATTATAGGCTCCTAACTATGGAGACTGAATGTGGATCAAAGTATACTGTTTTTACCTTTTTATTTGCTTTTTCTTTCTCGTGTTTTTTCCCCTTTTGTTCTGACTTTTCTTTCATAACATGTCAAGTATAGAAATATGTTTAAAATGATTGTACATATACAAATTGTAACAGATTGCTTATTGTCTTGGGGACAGAGGAGATAAGGGAAGGGGAAAATTAGCATTCTAAATCTTACAAAAATGAATGTTGAAAACTATCTTTACATGTAATTGAAATAATAAAATACTATTGAGAAATGAAAAGATTAACTAAAAAAAAAAGATTATAAGATCCTTATGAGCTGGAACTTTGTTATTTTTCATCTTTGCATCCTTAGCATTTAGCATAATACCTTACACAAAAGAAGTTCTTAATATATGTTTATTCACTTGAGCTAATAAAATCCCAAATTTTTCAAAGTACCAAGGTATTATAAATTAGTTGAGGGGAAAATGGCTTCCTTCTCCCTCATCCTAGGTGACATTCTGCTTCTACTGTGAACAAAATGGGCAAGTATACTGAATGTCCTCAAGAGGATGATCTGTCACTAGTTTTCCAAAAGCCAAAGGCTATAGAATTGTTGTTGAGCAATAGTGGTAGCACCATGCTTTGGAGTTAGCTCATACACTTGAGAAATAAATCTCCACCCTAGTAACAATTCTCAGGTCTTTTCTACCTGGTCTTGTAGGATCATTTGTTCTTACTCATTTTTCTCATGGAAGCAAGTAGAGAACCTACTTCTTTTATGGGTTCTTAATCTATTTTTTTTCTAATTCTGGACTCCTTTGACAATGACCCCTTCTCATAAAAAAAATAAATGCAAGAAATAAAATACATAGAATTACAAAGGAGAACAATTATATCAAAATAGATTCATCAAGATTTTTTTTTCAGTTCATAGACTCCACATTAAGAAATCTTGCTATATATTGTACAGTGTAAAGGCTCTCTAACTTGAATCTTACGTAACTGATTTCTAACTTCTCCAAACCAAAGTTTATCCCAATCAATGCACAAATCAGGAAAGATTCATTGTGTCTAGACACAAAACAAAGGGTTACTTATTGATTTTTTCTCTAAAACCAACTAGGTTCTTGAGAAATTCTACAGTCCTGATAAAAGTGGTTCTTTTTTCCTCCTGAAATCACAAAAACTATAGGCTATAGAACTACACGTGTCTGATTCTACCCCTCTCATGCCCTCATAAAATAGCTAGAAAATAAAATGTTATCTGAGAGCTGCTATGTAGCACTACACAGCATAAATCTCTCTAGTTTCAGTCTTCATTGTTTACTATGTTACAGAAATTTCACCTTGATGATAGAAATAATCCTTTAATGAACCTTTAAGAGGGTCACAAAGAGGATACAACTGAACAACATAAATGCTATTTATTAATTGTATAACTTTCAGCCACACCTTCACCTATGGAGTCTGTTTCAGTTTCTTTAGTTGCGAGATGAAAACATTGGACTAAATTACTTCTAAGATCTCTTCCAGCATAAACTTTGTACAAATGGGGAATTACTGACTAGTACCTACATGGCTTCCATAGCTTCCAAAGATAATGTAGTTTCCTAACTTATTTCAACAGCCATCTGGTTTGCCATCAGGCATATGGAGGCTACAACTGGGAATTTAATATTCTGAACCCTGCAATTCTGGTATCATGCTCCAAAGTGGTGTTCCTCAGGTGCTGACACATTCACAACACTTCAATACCTAAAAGAGATGTTGTCTTTCCCATCCCACCCTTCATTTCCTTTGAAACCCCCCACCCCTTCCCACATTAGCCCCCCCCCCCCACCACCACCATCAAAAAAGACTTAAAAGACTTTGATGAAGAGATTTGTTGCAACCTATAGGGGAACCCTTAGGGGGAAAAAATAATTTATTAAAGAGGAAATTAACAAATTAGCAATGTAACTCAGAATCAATAAAATCTAATCACATTTGCAAATAAAAAAATATACTGGGGTTGACTGTTTTAGCTTGATTTCATAGAAAGATAGATAGCTCACTGAATTTGCATCTCTATGTGGGCCCAATCTTAAATCATCTAATTCTATATATTTATTTATTTATGGTCTGCCAGGAGGGAGCTGAGTATATTCTAGGTTAGCAAGCCAGAAAAGTTCTCCCACCTCACTCCATAGAAAGTTGGAGTAGAAAGGCAGTTTATTTTTTCAAATGATCCATCATTTTAAGAGGCAAATGTGGCAGGTCCTTCATCTCAGCTGGAATTTAGTTTCCCTAGGAGCAGTTTTGCCAATTTCATAGGTATTTCCATGAGTAATAAAATCATAGAATTTCAGAGTTGGAAGCAATTTATCCCTTCCTTTTATATATAATATGGCCTGGCCTTGTTTAAAAATAAGATGTGTGCCCCTTAAGGTGGATTTTGCTCTTTGATCTATTGTATCTACTGAAAGCATAAGAAAATAAGAGTAAAAATAAGACCAAGAAAGGTGAATCCCAAAGAAGTCAAATGACTAATCTTAAGTCCAACAGCAATTAGAACTCTTTCTTTTTTTCTTCCTTTTTTTTTTAAGAACAGACAATTTTCAGATGAAGAAATTAATAAACATCAAGAATAAAACATAGGTGATATGTAATAGAAAAGGACTGTACATGAAACTATAAATCTCTATTATATAGTTTGCTTTTCTTTTTTTCAGCACACAACAAATTTAGTGTACAACCTTTAAAATTATCCTACATTTCTGAATATCCTTTTCTTCTCTTCTTATTCCTCTATTCTAATTATCCCTCAACATTCCATCTGTTTCCTTAAAAAAAAAAACAATCCTTGTAACTAATATGCACAAACAAAACAAATTCCTATATTGATAATGTACAAATACATATATATATATATACATATATATATACATATATATATATATGTATATATATATATATATATATATATATATATATATATATATATATATATATATATATACATATATATATATATATGTATCATCATCACTGGTCGTCAAATCCTATTAAAAACACCAGAGAGTATAGGAATAAATGGACTTTTCTTTAAAATAATCAATAGCATTAAAACCATCAGCAAGCATCATATGTAATGGGGACAAACTAGAACCATTCCCAGTAAGATCAGGAGTGAAACAAGGTTGCCCACTATCACATTGCTATTCAATATTGTATTAGAAATGTTAGCTTTGGCAATAAGAGAAGAAAAGGGGATTAAAGGAATTAGGGTAGGTAATGAGGAAACTAAATTATCACTCTTTGCAAATGATATGATGGTATTCTTAGAGAACCTTAAAGAATCAACTAAAAAAATACTAAAAACAACCCACAACTTTAGCAAAGTTGCAAGATACAAAATAAATCCACATAAATCATCAGCATTTTTATATATTACCAACAAAGTCCAGCAGCAAGAAATACAAAAAGAAATTCCATTCAAAATTACTGTTGATAGTATAAAGTGTTTGGTAATATATCTGCCAAGAGAAAGTCAGGAACTATATGAACACAATTACAAAATACTTTCCACACAAATAAAGTCAGATCTAATCAATTGGGAAAATATCAAGTGCTCATGAGTAGGCCAAGTTAATATAATAAAAATGACAATTCTCCCTAAACTAATCTACTTTTTTAGTGCCATAAAACCAAACTCCCAAGAAATTATTTTACAGACCTAAAAAAAATAGTAACAAAGTTCATCTGAAAGAACAAAAAGTCAAAAAATTCAAGGGAATTAATGAAAAAAATGCCAATGAATGTGGCCTAACTGTGCCAGATCTAAAACTATATTATAAAGCAGCAGTCATCAAAATCATTTGGTACTAGTTAAGAAACAGAGTAGTTGATCAATGGAATAGCTTAGGTTCACAGGACAAAATAGTCAATGACTATAGCAATCTAGTGTTTGACAAACCCAAAGACCCCAGCTTTTGGGATAAGAATTCATTATTTGACAAAACCTGGGAAAATTGGAAACTAGTATGGCAGAAACTAGGCATTGACCAATGCCTAAGTTAAAAAGTTTTTGTACAAACAAGACTAATGCAGAAAAGAATTAGAGGAGAAGCAATAAATTGGGAAAACACTTTTACATTTGAGGGTTCTGATAAAGGTCTCATTTCTAAACTATTAGAGAATTGACTAAAATCTCTAAGAATAGAAGCCATTTTCCAATTGATAAATGGCCAAAGGATATGAAAAGACAATTTTCAGATGAAGAAATTAAAACCATTTCTAGTCATATGAAAAGGTGCTCCATGAATCACTATGGATCAGAGAAATGCAAATTAAGACAACACTGAGATATCACTACACACCTCTCAGATTGGCTAAGATGACAGGAGAAGAAAATGATGAGTATTTAAGGGAATGTGGGAAAACTGGGACACTAATATATTGTTGGTGGAATTGTGAACGGATCCAGCCATTCTGGAGGGATATTTGAAACTATGCTCAAAAAGTTATCAAGCTGTGCATACCCTATGGTCCAGCAGTGCTTCTACTAGGCTTATATCCCAAAGAGATCTTAAAGGAGGGAAAGGGACATGTGCAAAAATGTTTGTAGTGGCAAGAAACTGGAAACTGAGTGGATGCCTGAGAATAGCTGAATAAGTTATGATATATGAATGTTATAGAATATTATTGTTCTATAAGAAATGATCTGCAGGATGATTTCAGAGAGGCCTGGAGAGACTAACATGAACTGATCCTAAGTGAAATGAACAGAACCAAGAGATTATTATGAACAGCAACAAGATTATACAATGATCAATTCTGATGGAAGTGACTCTTTCCAATAATAAAATGATTGAGGCCAGTTCCAATGATCTTATAATAAAGAGAGCCATCTACACCCAGAGATGTGGGGACTGAGTGTGAATCACAACATAGCATTTTCAATCTTTTTGTTGTTGTTTGCTTGCATTTTGTTTTCTTTCTCATTTTTTTTCCTTTTTGATCTGATTTTTCTTGTGCAGCAAGATAATTATATAAATATGTATACATATATTGCATTTAACATATATTTTAACTTGGTTAACATATTTTGGATTACTTGCCATCTAGGGAAGGGGGAAGGAGGGAGGAGAGAAAAATTTGGAACACAAGGTTTTGCAAGGGTCATTGTTGAAAAATTATCCATGTACATATTTTGAAAATAAAAAGCTTTAATAATAATAATTTTTAAAAACTTAGAAAAAAAGAGGGGAAAAAAAGGAAACTAGACTTGACCTCTTGAGCTTCTTTGGGCCACTATGTTCATTTTCATCTCTGAGGCTATAGTTATAATTCAGGAAAATCATGCTAGACTGAGCTTATAAAAACCATAGAAACACAGAATATAGAGTTCAAAGGATTCTCATTAGCCATTTAGTTCAACTAACACTTGTGAAAGAATCCACATATGTATTTAATAAGTGGTTGTTCAATGGTCTCATCCATTTGATTTTTTCCTTGTAACTAGTTATAGGGGTATAGGGTAGAATATATTCCATAAAGTATTGAAGAAAAATGTTTGTATACTTGTTATTTATATAGCTTTGAAGTAAATATCACATTATAGAAAGTTAATTTATGTAAAGTGAACCATGTACATTTATAAAGGACCATTGGTCATTATTTATATAGAATGAAACTGGCACTCTAGTCACTAGATTGATTGTGTGTGAAACCCTAGGCCCTTTTAAAGGCTAATAGTTTTTGGTTAAATGCCTAGTTGTTATAGAATTATAGCTATAAGAAATTAGCCTGGAGGAGGACTCTCATCCTGAATATTTAGGGATGGAACTATGTAGCCTCATCTGACAGATTCTTCTCTTCTTTTGCTCTTCTATTCCTAAAATTGAATTTTCATGATTTATACTAACCCATTAAAAAGAAATTAAATATAGCAGAAAGAAAGTTGACTTAAAATTCTAACAGTCTTGGGATGGAAAAATGCCATCCACATCCAGAGAGAGGATTAAAGCATAGTATTTATTTGCATCTTTGCTTTTTATTTCTCATTTTTTCCCCTTTTGGCCTCATTTTTCTTGCACAACATGACAAATCTAGAAATATATTTAAGGGAATTGCACATATTTAACCTATATCTGATTACTTGCTGTTTTGGGAAGGGGGCAGGGAAGGAAGGGAAGGAGAGAAATTTGGAACACAAAATCTTGCAAAAATAAATGTTGCAAACTAAAAAAAGAAAGTTGGCCTCAAAACTACAGTTTGAGTGGTCTCTGGGAGGGTTGGCTTGCAATTTATTTTAGTTCCTATATAACATAAGTCCTACTAAAATCATATCCAAAAGTTAAATGTGGATGATAAAAGACTCAATGATTCCATTACAGTGGATCTGGGATTATTTCCAAAGGTCATTTTTTTTTTTTTTTTTTGCTTCTTTGCTCCTTGTGTCATTGATGCATTAACTTTGAAATTATCCATGAACTCTGACTACTGGATTCCTGTGGCTCATCTTCCTGACCTTTCAAAACTCCCAAGGTTGACTGGTCTTTCACCAGATATAATAACCTAAGGAGTCATTAAATGAAGCCAGAAGAAGCTAAGCAAAAGAAGAAAGATAAAATTGACAGACCTTTTTGAATCCCTTTGCAAATAATCAAAGATCTTTTTCAAAATGTGGTTAACTGACCAGAACCAAATACATATGTCTACACATACACCACAGTCTTTCCAAGGCATTTTTCTTACACATTACAGTTTTCCAGAATCAGGCATCACCCCAGATTCCCAGGTACTGTACTCATATATAAGATCCCTATCAGTTGATTTTGGTGAAGAAATCCACCATTCAAAAAGTTAAACCTGAGCTTAATATCAAGGATAAGGCCTAAGATCAGGTAGTCAGGAGGGGAAAAGATGCAAAAAAAAAAAAAAAAGAATAAGACAGGGTTTTGGTCTATCAGAACCAACAATTGTTGGTAAGGAGTAAGAATGCCCTAGAGCAAAGCAAGATAAGGGACAAAAAAAAAAAAAAAAAAAGACTGATCTTATTGGGAATGGATCCTTATCCAGGGAGTAGAAAGTGATGGTTCCCCAAAGTATGGACTCCAGAGAAACAAAAGATTTAATATGTGTGAGGATGGGATCATACAGAAACCTAAGTTTTCTTTCCCTGAGACCAGTTGAGGTAATATTTGATAGTTCTTTTCCCCAAATGATGACAGGAAAGGGAAGGAGAGGAAAAGACTCAAATTTTTATGTAACATTGGGAGATTCTTCCTCCATTGCTCTCTATAATATTTAACATATTTTAATTATTGAACTGAATGTGATGAATCCTTACTCTAGCTAGTCCTCCATCTTTTTGGGAAGCTTTTGTGTACAAACCAAGGCAAGACAGTGATTATAAATGTAATTTTCTCTCTTTTTTTCTTTAGTGTAAATTGGAAAAAAGCCAAAGTGCCTAGTATCTCTCTCATTTCTGGTTGTAATTTCCAGTCTGGGAATTCCTTGCCTGGTGAAGACAGTTCTTCTGTACTTTCTTAATGCCTTCTACTGCCTGAAATATCTTTATCTTGTTTCCTTGTGACTTACTTGCCAACCATGTATAACACAATATAGTGTCTAGATCGTGTTTATTGGGGGGAAAGAACTTATATCTTTTTGATCATGTCAATAGGGAGTGATTTTTCATTGTAGAGGTTTTCTCTTTGAGTGATTTTATGCTTTTCTGTATTTGTTGATCCATTATAATTTAGAATGAATAATTTTGATAGTATGTATGTGAGACAGAGGTAGAGAGACTGAGAAACAGGCAGATAGACAAGAGATAGACATTTTTGACAATCTGATAAAACCTGTGGAACCTTTCTCAGAATAATGTTTTTAAATGCATGAAACAAAATACATTGAATTACAAAGGAGACGAACAATATTAAAATACAATTGCAAAAACAATTTAAAAACCAAGATTTATATTAAAAACATCTTGTCTAGAAGGTATTATGGTGGAGCCAAGTAGCCTTTGACTTACAGCCTGGACTTCTAGTTCTCTCTCTAGCAATAAGTATTATCTTTGCCTCTTGTGGGTGTCAGTATGCTGGCCTCCTGGGCATTGACATTACCTGTTGGTTTAGATATAAAGGAAATCTTGGGCAGCCCATCCAAGCTGCTAAACAGGATATAGTCGTATTCAGATGATAGACATAAAAAGACAGCACCCTTGTTGCCTCAGATAATGGAATTAGCTCAGAGGAACTTTCAGAAGAGATCCTATTGGGGGCTAGAGCATAAGGCGAGAGATATAGCCTCAGATTAAGTGTAATGGTTTTAGAAGCAGCAACAGAAGCCTCCTGCTGGTTCTTAGTGTATTTTGGTTCCAGGTCACTGAGAATTCCCAGAAGTGTCTAAGAGTTGATGTTGTCAAATCTCCTCCCCGATGCTGACATGACCTAATACCCTGCCTGGGCCTTATAACTGTTGAATTCTCAGGTGATATATAATGCTATTGAAGCTTAACCAATTACACAGTTCTTTCTCCTGGAAATTTTGTTCATAGAAATCGTATGGCATAATTTTACTCCAAAGCCTGAGTCAGGGGAATGGAGCAGGTCTAACTCTGGCTCTATGACTCACTAGCTGAATAATTTTGACCAAATTACTTGACCTCTTTGAGCCTTGGTTTTTTCACTTGTGAAATAAAGGAGTTGGACTAGGCGACCTCTAAGATCTCTTCTAGTAGTAAAGTGCTATGCTAGGGAAAATGAATTGAGATGGAGAATAGGATAGTAGGACATACTTGTATGTATTTTTAAATTTTAATATGAAAATGGAAAATGTCAAGGAGCTTTGTCCTGAATTCTTCAGAATTGTTGAGCTGTTGGTTTCCTTAAAAAATATCATTTTTAGGATCATGAAATTTCAAAGTAGAAGGATCATGAAAGATCATGTAGCCCAATTATACATAGAGGAAACTGAGGTCCAGAGCTCTAAAGGGTCTTGCTCAAACATTTAATCTATAAATAATATATTGAAAATTTGGACCCACCCAATGTTTAAAAATGTTTAGGTCATGTTATTAGGAACCACTCTAGGTTTCAATGGCCACTTGTTTAACATGAAAGCCTGTTCCCAGTAAGTTATTAAATATATACTGATCAATAAATGTAGTCACATTATTATTTACTCTGAGAGAGTTGTATAACCTACTTACTATGAAATCAAAAAAGTAAAATATGCATGGTGATGAGAAGCTGAGTCAAGTGAGGACAGAATATAACCAACCAAGGTTCCAATCCAGGGAACCCCAAAGATATTTCTTCAGAGGAGCAAAATATTTATAAGAAAAGCAATATGCCAGGGCAATCCTTTTCCCCTGGTAGCAATTCTGGTACCTGTGTCAGGGAGCAGGAAATAAATTCTCAAAGTTAACTTTTTCAGAGAAATACTGAATGATGTGGCTTGAGGCAACAACTTTAAGGAAAGACTTTGTACCTCAGGATGTAAAGCCCCTTTTGGTGGGAGAATTAAGATAGCTCTCAACCACAGTTGTGGAAGTAGAGAGAACAGGGCTGGGTGAAACTGTGTGCTCCTACAGAGCACCTACAGTGTACTAGGTCTACAAAATAACATGACCATTCTGAATGGGGAGCCCATTATTCCAGGAGACATAATTGTTTACTGAAAATAGCACTAGAGTCAGAAAATATGGGCTTGACCTTTGATTCCAACTACTAATGTTCAGTTCCCTCACATACAAAATGAGACCAATAATACTTGTACTAACTACCTCACTATGGGGGCAGATAGGTCTATCCTCAGACACTTAGTAGCTGTGTGACCCTGAGCAAGTCACTTAAACCTATTTGCTTTAGTTTCCATCTGTAAAATAAATTATAGAAGGAAATAGCAAACTACTCTTTGCCAGGAAAACCTTAAATGAAGTCACAGAGTTAGGAAAAACTGTAACAATTCAACAACTATCTAGGGTCATTGTGATTTTCAAATGAAACAATGGATGTAAAGAACATTGTGATCATATTATTATTCACTGTTTAATGGGGAATAATAAAAAATTTTTGAGTCAAATAAATGTCAGGATCAAAACTGTGCATAGATCTGGCAGTATTATATCCCGTCATCAAATGCCTCTCCTCTTGCTTCCCCATGCCTTTTCAGTGCTTTCTGGTTATATGGCAGCTAGGTGGTGATTTGGTGGATATAGTACTAGGTCTGGAGTCAGGAGCACCAGAGTTTAAATCCAGCCTTGTAGTAGCCATCTGGCTCTAGGCAAGTCACTTAACCTCTATATATCTCAATTTCCTCAATTATAAAATGGCAATAATAATAGTACCTACTTCCCAGGATTATCAAGCCCTTAGCACAGTGCCTGGAACATAGTAAGTCCTACATAAATGCTACCTTATTGTTATTATTATTATATTATTATGTATATTGTTCTTGTTAATTATTATTTAGGGCCTCTGAGACCTGGTGTCCAATCTCCTTAAAAATCTTCCCATGTATCAGACATTTGACTCTCTTAAAATAAGACATTTATCTTTGTAGCATATTTCTAACAAGAAATTTCTAATAATAATAATACCAACACCCATAAATAATAATAAACAAGACAATTGCTAATAAAAATTTCTTATTTTGTGTTTACCCCACCCTCATCCTTAACCAACTAATTTGATTTAAATACACACACACAGAGTTCAATATTCAGGAAGTGTTGATAAATAGGTAGAATATTTTCAGACTATGACTTAACCCAAAGAAATGGTATTAGTAGTGAATATGTCCAACAGTGGGCAAGATTTTTTGGAGGGTAGAATTCTTGATGTCCCTAAAAAAATATACCACTTAGGTGGACTAAGTACCTACTCCAGTTACAGCTTATGGTTCATTTTTGTATAAGATACTTTCTATTTTCTGATATTATTTCATGGTTGGATGTTGTCCATCTTTGAGACAGATTGTAAATTCATATTATCTCTTTGGAGGGTTTCCAGCAGCAGCCCAAACAGTGCTTTATAGAGTAAATACATAATGAATAGTTGTAAACAAGGTGGAAGGGGATAATGTAATGATCCCTGGGCTTGATACCAGAACACTTGAATTTCAGTCCTAGCTCAAACTCTAGCTTTAGTTAATAATAAATAGGCTAGCCATTTAACTACCCTGCAATATGAATTCCTTAATCTGTAAAATGGGAATGATAATACTTGTTCTATCTTTTTTACATGGTTTCTGTACTTCAGAAATGACACATAAATGTGATTCATGTTACAATTTACTCTTTGAAACTTAGGAGAGAGCAGGAAAGAGGATTCATTTATAAGAAAAATACTTTCCTAAATTCTCCAGAGCTACCAATAACTGTTATTCACCACAGTAAACCATATTATCTTCCCTTTTTATGAAAAGGTAGCTTTACCCATATTCCCATTGCTTTTTCCTCTTTGGCCTCCCATCTTCTGATTGTGAAGATCTGAGATTGCTTTTTATAACCTTTTTGTTTTGGCAGATTTAGCTATTATTAGACCATTTTTATCTGTTTCTAATGTATTCAAACTTAATTACATGTTTTTCTTTTTTTCTTTGGTTCGATTGCACTAATTATGTGGTATTAAGTCTGTCTCGAGTATATTAATAGACATTTCATTGTCCCTCCATTTACTAAATTGCCCAGGATTTGTACTTTTAGAGTTCTTGCCATTCAGTATCTTCATTTGTGTAAAAAAAAATTTTTTTTAATAGTGCAAGCTAAATCCTGTATAGTTGATTCTTTATGTAAAATCATACTTACTGGGTGAAGGAGAACTGGATGCACTCCAAGAGCCTTACCCTACATAGAAATAAAATTCTATAGATTGCTCACTGCCCTACTCTGGGCAGAATGGAAACAAACAGGGTTGGAATAAACATTGGAAGTAGAATAAAGTATCCAAACTTCATACACTGGATCTGCCACTAACTTGTTGCTTTTAGAGACAATCTCTTTTCCTTTATTTGCCTTATGTTCTTTATCTCTGAAATGACAGGATTGGACTAGATCATCTCATCATAGTAAAATGCTAGAAGGGGGGTTCAGTATCTAATCCTAGTTCAACCCCTTTTACAAATGAGAAAAACAAGAACTTGGGTAAAATGATTTGCTTCAGGTGATACCATTAGTCTTCATCAAAGAAAGGATTTGAACATAAGTTATTAGATTCTAATATCCATTATAATTGTTTAGCTTCTCTAGGACCCTGTCTTTTCCTTTGCATAGTCTCCTTTTTGACCATTGCATTACTTGTTAGAACAACCTAGTCTGCATAGGAACAGACAAAGAAATGAAAACCAAGAAGTCTCTATTTTGCTTCTCTTGACAGCTCTGGTAAAATGTTAGTCAATTTAGAGGAAATTCAAATAAATTAGTAAAATAAAGTTCCCAGATGACATAGGGATTTTAATTCTCTACCCTAATCTTTAATAAACACAAATAATTTTAATATGGTCATAATCTGTGTAAGTATCAATTTTAAAAGCTACTATCCTGAATAATCTAGGCAAAATATTAATCATAGGATCTAACAGCTACAAAAAGCATGAAAAAATCATCTAATCTTTCTCCTCCTTTATTTAAAGATGAGAGAACTGAGACTCAGAGGTAGGCAACTTTTTTTTAAGATTATGTAGCTAGTTCATTGCAGGGCAAAGATGAGAATCCAGGTGCTCAATCCTATTATGCCATATTGACTCCAAGTTTTGTTCTCTTACTCTGGCCTTTCTAGAAATTTTATACAATGCTGATAATGATAACTTAACATAGACCACAGAACTCTCAGTAAAACATTAGAGCTTGAAGGAACTTTAGACATCATTTTAATCCAAGTCTTGTTTTGCAAGAAAGAAAATGAGATCTGACTTGCATTTTTGTTTTAATTCCCAGGTTATTTTTACTTTATGAATCCAATTCTTCTTGTGCAACAAGAGAACTGTACGGATCTGCACACATATATTATATCTAGGATATACTTTAACATGTTTAACATGTATAAGGGGAGGGGATGGAGGGAGGGAAGGGAAAAATTGGAACAGAAGTGAGTGTAAGGGACAATGTAAAAATTACTCATGCATATGTTCTGTCAATAAAAAGCTATAATTTTTAAAAAGAGAAAATGAGATCCAGAGTTAAGTGATTTATCTAAGGTCACAAAGCTATTACATGATAGATCCAGGATTATAATCAGGTTTTATCACTACCAGTTTAGGAGTTCAAGCTACTATACAACACTTTAGTTGAATTTTTTCATTGTCCTACCTCATCAAAGTTGAAAGGAATATTATTTCTGTAAAGACCTGGTAATTCTAAAGACATCAAAATCAATGTATAAGTTTGGGGGCAGGGATATATGAATGTGAGCTTCTATTTTACAAATTTATTATATAATTCTTTATTACTGATTACCCTGAAACTGCAGTTATAACTAACTTATCTTTATGCTAAAAATTGATTACATTGGAATACTAATGAGAATTTAGTAGTAAATTGAGAAAAAAATCTTATTCTAATAAAGGCTATAGATGCGTGAATACTGTCAATCACTCTCCTTGAAAAAAAAAAACAGTTTATATGTTTTGCTAATTAAGTTAAATTAAAATAAGAATTTTGGGCAATAAATATCTTTACTTGTTTTGTTAAGGAATGAAACATTTGAATTATGGGAAATGTGAGGTAGCTAGAATTTTTCTTATTTCATGAATAATACATTAAGACAAATAAGAGATTTTAATCATTTATTTAGGTGGCAAGTAGTGTTCAGAGAAAACTACTTTTGGTGTGAGAGTTTGCTGAGTCCTGAAAAGAGCTTCTCATACATCTTTGGTATCTGCTTATGACCTAGCTATCATATATAGCTCCAAGAAACTAGAGCAGGTACAGTGATCACACCTCAGTAAAACCATCTCAGCATATAGGTCAAGCCTAGTAAAGGTTAAGAGTAACTAATAGGCCTCAAATCCATCAGTGAGTTAGGGGAATGTCTGCCTCAAGTATGTGAAGACTTCCCAGGACGAAATAAGTGTATGAGAACAATTTGTTCCAATGTCCAATGAAGGTAGCTGAAGCAGGTGTGTAGAGCATATAGAGCATGGTCAGACAGTGAAGATATCAAGGTCATCCACTGCATCCTGAGCCATCGCCAGTCATCTTGACTCTTGTCTTGCCATTGCACTTCAGTGATTCTAGATGAGTGAAGCTGATGATTTTATGCTCCTGTTCTTCACTTAAGTCCATTTCATGATGTGAGTTAAAATAACACCCCACGATGTCTTTGGTCCTCTTCAAAAACTAAGGACAACATCCATATATCCCCCAGAAATCATAACATCAGACCAATATGCTCCTAGAATCAAAATAACAAGAAAAAACAAACCCTCAAGAAGGGCTTTCAAAAGAATTGGAGTCAAATTAATCTTGGCATTATGCTGTAATAGAGATGAGACATTTTCCCTTTTCCTAAGCAAAACATAGTTAAAACTCTCCAGCAGAAAATGCTTAGAAGTACTTAGAGGAAGAGTTGTTCATTGGGGATGGAAATAGGCTAATTAGAAGAGAGAGTTGGGGATTGACTATTAAGGAGGGATTAATATGAAAGTTGTATTCACAGCTCCAAAGAGGTCCTTAGAGGACAGTAGTCTCTAATTCTGTACCACAAAAAATCTCAGAAATTAGCAGAAGGCCCTGTGGATGGACTAACTCCATACCACGTCTGTGCCCTTGTATTAATTAATACTTTAAATAAGCATGGGTTGCTGACCTGAAAAGAAAGTGAGCTCCAGGGCATTGAGTGGCAAGACTGAGAGACAACAAGCATGTATCCTGGTACCCTCAAGATAGAAAAAGAAAAGAGTAAGTCCTCAAGTTTGTTGAGTAGAGTATTAACTGAGAAAGTCTGAGGTAAAAGTAGAGAAGAGTAATGTGGGTAAGAAATCATGGGAGAGATTTCAGTCATCATCAGTGGAGAAAGAGCCAACACTGAGTCAGATATTATTCAAAGTGAGTTATCATTCAGGGAATCAGAGTAAAGCACAAAACAGTGACTTAGAGAAAGCTAGGTGCCAGAGTAGATAGACTGCTAGATTTTGAGTCAGGAATACATGAATTTAATCCTGCCTCACTTAATAGACAGGGCAAGACCCTTAACCTTTCGATCTCAGTTTCCTCATCTATAAAATGGGGATAATAATAGCAACTACATCCCAAGATTATTGTGAATCACAAATGACATAACAAATGTAAAGCACTTCTAAAAACTTAGAGAATATAAATACTATTTTATAGTAGTAGTAGCAGCAATAGTAGTAGTAATAGTAGAAGAAAGAGCAATAGTAGCAGTAATACTACTGTATTAGTAATATTACTAAGTACTTAGTACTATGAACTACTTAGTACTACTAAGTAGTAGTAGTAGTAGCAGCAACAGCAGCAGTACTAGTACTATTAGTAGTAGTAAAGTATTAGTAAAGTAGTAAAGACTCGCAAGAGATTATCTCTTTTCTTTATGGGTTGTATATGAGTCCTGGATTCATAGTATTTCTTAACTAGAAAGGGAACATGGAAAGCCATAGCTTTAGATATATCCAGGCTTTTGCTTCCCAGACAAGCAGTAATCAGTGAAGTTCAAGTCATAGAGTGGGTGAAGCCAGAGACTAGTCAGATTTGCTGTTACTTTCTAATTTGATAGTATTGAAGAAAGTCGTATGAGAGAGGATATACTTAGGAAAAAAACAAATACAACAAAAATCTATACTGTCATTAGTGCCAACAAAGGTTGTATAGATTTTTTCCTTCACAGAGGAATTATCTGTGCCAATGGAATAACAAATTTGGACCAAATAATTTTTGCACAACACACTCCTTTCTAACAGAGAATCTTTATTTCTATATTATGCTCAGCAAAAATATTTTGGGATTTTGCAAAGGAA
Source organism: Sminthopsis crassicaudata (assembly GCF_048593235.1). Taxonomy (NCBI): domain Eukaryota; kingdom Metazoa; phylum Chordata; class Mammalia; order Dasyuromorphia; family Dasyuridae; genus Sminthopsis; species Sminthopsis crassicaudata. Next base: position 182,093,905 of record NC_133619.1, on the reverse strand, counting down.
AATCTGTTTCCTTTCTTATATTTTCATCAAGGATATCCTCAATATGTGTGTGCTATAGACCATTCTCATAATCATTTTGTAGAGCTGAGAAAGAATAAAATGCTATCTTTTTTATTTTTTGGTAATAACAAAATACTTTATTTTTTCCCAGTCTTTAAGCCTTAACATTAAAATCTTTGTCACCTCCAGGATAAATGTCTATTATGTGTACATGGTATGGGTCAGCTGATGATGAAGATACATTGCTATAAAAATGTTGGCAAATGTGTTCTAATTTCTTCCATATTTGTTGTCCTTTTTCCAATTTCACTTATAAATTATTTTTGAAATGATTGTTTAGCCAAATTTTGTACAATGTTTGCTTCAAAATTTTTTGTTCCTTCATTTTTTTTCTGTTTTGTGAAGTGACATCACTTAAAAATCTTCTATCATTCTGTTCCTTAATGATTTTAAGTGCTTTGTACTCCGTGTTTCTCTGCTTAATGAAGTACTGAAGCATTTACTGGCTAAAACAGGTTCTGAGCTTTTTTGTTATCCTTATAATAATTGTCTTATCTATCTACTAGAGTCAGTGATTTTACCTTTATTCCCTTTTTTTCCCCCAAAGGTAGTAAAGTTTAAGTAGATCCAGTTGGAGATTATTTGTTTTCAACTTTTTGTAATTATAGGCTGTATCTTTTACTAATCTTTATCCTTTCTGCTTATTTCATATTGAATTTGACCTTTATTCTAACAATTTGATATGACTGTACACAAGTGGCTAAATTGGAAACAATTTCCACATCAGTAACAAACCATTTCCATAGCTCAGTCTTTCTTTTCAATCCACAACTCAAAGATAGGATACTGTTTAACTGTTGAAGAAAGAAAACATATCTATGACTGGAAATTAAGGGATGTTTGAACAAAAGAAAATTATTTGTTCAACTTTTGTCTGGAAATTGAGAAACCCATATAAAATCCACCATATGGTTCCAACACTTAGCTGATTAGTGTGGTACAGTGATAAGAGCATTGGCTCTTGATTTGAATCCTGCTTCTCATATCTACTGCTAGTGGTTAGCTAGATGACTGCCCAAGGTCATGGGCAAGTAATCTAACCATCCTGGGCCTCAGTTTCCTGTAAATGTATGTAAAATGAGGGAGTTGAATGAGATGGAACTTGAGGTCTCTCACAATTCCAGTTTCATGATGCTAGGATTTCTAGTTCTAATTGCTGAGAGCTCACAGAAAGATCTCCAGAATAAGAGAGGAGAGAGAGAGAGTACTTGGTCTAATGGAGGTGCTATTTCTTTGCTGCATAAATTGATACACTTAGAAGAAATAAAAATGTATCAGGTAAAACCCTGATTTCTGCAGATACCATAAATATATGGAAAGACAAAATCTGGACTGTTACTTACGTGGAGGGGTAATTACTTAGAGGTTTGTGCAGAGGATAAATGCAGAAATTACTAAGAAATTTAAGCCTTTGGAAGAGAGATCAGTAATGAAGATTTAAAGAAAGCCTGCCAAAGAAATTTTAGCCAGTTAGGAAGTGAGCACCTGGAGCCTCAGAGGCTTTTAAAGCCAGAGGGAATGCCCTTACTATTCTAAGAAATCCTGGCAAAAGACTACACTGTGATAAATATGGAAACGAACAGGTGATTTTTGCTAGGTCAGACCCCATAATTATCGCAGGGATTTTGAAACTGACAAACTTGTTCATTAGAGCCATTTTCCTACAAGAAATACTAATAGGCTCTCAAATATGTTGAATGACATACTTTTACAAAATTAGAGGGGGAAACCCATAAAGAATAGAAGAAAGAAAACCCTCAGAATTCATATTTTGCGTTTCTTTATTTGCTTCCATCTTTTGTAATTGAGGCCATATCTGTTATAAAACTCTTGATTTTTAAAAAATATATCTCCAATGCTTAGTATATTCTACAAAATAAATAAATGCTTTTTTTATTATTCAACATTCAGCTGACTGCCAATAATTATCCATTTAGTTTCTCTCAACAAATTTCCCACTGGCTGTGGAGTGGTCCACAGAAACACAAAGTCTGCAGGTACTTTATTTTATCAATTAACATTTTTGGGGGAAAAAAATCAATCTAAAGGCCATCTCTGCATGATCCAGAAAAGACTGTAAAAGAGAATTATATAGATTCTATCCTACTGGGTTTCTGGAAAGAGAAATAAGAGAAGTTAAGCTTAACAAACTTAGCCAAATTACTCTAGGACGATAACTTAGAACAAATATCTGCAACATCAAAATAAAAATGCTGCAAAAAACAACAGAATTAAACAAACAAACAAAAAACCCTGATCACTCTTATAGACTTACATAGAGGTGGTTGATTTCATTATAGGTAGATCCACTGTGAGGGGACAGGAAGTCATTTTGTTAATTTTTTCTATTAATGTTCCTAATTCCATTTTATAACAGAAAATAAACAAGAGAGAAGGGGTGAAAATAGAACTGGCATTTATTAAGCATCTACTATGTCCAAATAATATCTCATTTTATACTCACAACAACCCTAGAAAGTAGGTATTATTATTATCCCTATTTTATATGAAACTGAGGCAGAACTTAAGTGACTTTCCTAGCTAATAAGTATCTGAGGATGGATTTGAACTCATATCTCTTGACTCTAGGCTCAATTTTTTTTTTATTATTATTATAGCTTTTTATTTACAAGATATGTGCGTGGGTAATTTTTCAGCATTGGCCCTTGCAAAACCTTCTGTTCCAACTTTTCTCCTCCTTCTCCCCCAGACCCTCCCCTAGATTGCAGGTAGTCCAACACATGTTAAATATGTTAAAGTATATGTTATATATAATATATGTATACATATTTATACAGTCATCTTGCTGTACAAGAAAAATCGGATTTAGATATAAGGTAAAAAAAAACCTGAGAAGGAAAACAAGAATTCAAGCAGACAAAAACAGAAAGAGTGGAAATGCCATATTGTGGTCCACACTCATTTCCCAGAGTTCTTTCACTGGGTGTAGCTGGTTCAGTTCATTACTGAACACTTGGAACTGATTTGGTTCATCTTGTTGTTGAAGAGAGTCACGTCCATCAGAATTGATCATCATACAGTATTGTTGTTGAAGTATATCATGATCTCCTAGTCCTGCTCATTTCATTCAGCATCAGTTCATGTAAGTCTCTCCAGGCCTTTCTGAAATCATCCTGCTGATAATTTCTTACAGAACAATAATATTCCATAACATTCATATACCACAATGTATTCAGCCATTCTCCAGTTTCTGAGCATCCATTCAATTTCCAGTTTCTACAGGCTCAATTTTTTTATCCATTGCATCATTCTTCTAGGAGATCTGGGATTTAGTCAGTGAATCATAGGTCCTAAAAGGAACCTCAGTGGTCACTTATTTCATCACCTTTACTGCCCAAAATCGCATAAGTAGTAAGCATAAAAGATAGGATTTGAACCCATTTCTCCTGGCTTTATAAACTGTATCACATTTCTGGTTCTCCTATCTACTATTTATGTGACTAAAAGTGCAGAAACTAATCACAGAATCATTCTCACTTCTTATTAACCTAAGATCTTTTCCTTTTATATCCTTCATCCCTCCTTAAGCAACCCACTAGTTTTCTGATCCTTCAGGCTCATCATATTGTTGCTGAATTAATGTGGCACATGGTCAGTACAACCTGCTACAACTCAGAGCTCCTCAGCCTCCCCAGGACCTGGGATTACAGGTCATCATGCGTGGACAACTTTTTCATTTCATAGACAAAGATGCTAAAGCTTAGTCTTGCCCATTGTCACACAAGTAGTCATTGTCAGAGGCTGGATTTGAATTTGAGTTCTTTGACTCCAGCGCCAGTATTCCTTCTACTAATTTATACTGCTATCTTTTTAAAATGCACAGTGCACAATCTATAATACCCATGAATATTCAAAGACCCACTTGAAGTCCCATAATACTTTCCTATATCCTCATGAGAGCTTTTTCTCCTTCATCTGGACTTCTCTAGAATATACTGTACTCTCATTTGTCCTTTGTCATTTATTGCCTTTTATTGTTAGGTATTTTTCCTATGTACATGTTTTATTTCCCTAGCTAGATTCCAAATGCTGAAAGTAGGGATGGTCATGTTGTATTTTGCATTGTTCCCAGCATACATAAAAGATTGATTTTAATAAATGTTTATTAATTAATCAATTCTTGTTGATTGATAATTAAACACAGATGTATCTTTTTCTTGAAACTCCTGCTCTTCAGCTGTCAGCAAAATCATCAAATGACTTCTCAGTTCCTTGCTGGTGTTAACTCATCTCAATGGGCAGAGACTCACAAGGGGTCACGGTTGCTCATGAATGTGCTGATCTGGTTTCCTTAGCAACACTCATTTGAGTGGAGAATGGCAGTCACACTGAAGGAGGCATATCAGTTAATTCCAGGACTGATCAGATGACAGTTCTATTTTGGTGCACTTTCTTATCAATTAGAAGAAAAAGTATCTGACATGCATAGATTTCTCAGCAGTTTTGCCTTTGTGTTATTTTATAAGCACCAGGGAGGAGAGCTCAAACTGACTTGTAAAAGAAAAGATCACAGAGGATTTTGATGGAATGACTAAAGGTTATGGTAAAAATAGAATATGAAAATTTTAATGTTTAATATTTGCTTCCTAAACTAAAAATAGAGCTTTATGGATATGTGACCTCCTTGTGTTTCTCTTTGAAAATTACTGTCACTAATGATAATAGTTAATAATTCCTAGCATTAATATAGTGCTTACTCTATGCCAGGCACTGTATTAAGCACTCTACAAATATTATCTCATTTGACAACTCTGTAAGATTAATACTATTATTATCATCATTTTACAGGTAAAGAAACTGAGGCTGACAGAGTTAAGTGACCTGCCCAGTGATCCATATCTAGTAAAATGTCTGGGGCTGGATTTGAAATCTGGTCTTTCTGACTTCTGACCCAGCAACTTCTGACCCAGCATTCTGTACAATGATCATAGCAGGAGAGGAGGCAAGGAATGGGCGGATAGGAAGGGGAAAGTATCCTAAAGTAATAAAGAGTTACTTTTAGGTAGTGAGTCAGTAGAAAGAGTAGCAGGCTTGGAGTTAGAAAAACCTGGATTCAAAGTATTATCTTTAATACACTAAGACAGTGGTCAAGCCCAGGCAACTCTTTTATGAATTTGTAGAGGTAGCTGTATTACTTAGTGGAATCAATGGAGAATGTCTACACCAAAAGTTCCCCATATTGATAATCAGTCCAACCCACTCCCCACCACTACTACCAAAAGAAAAGTTGTAGGTTTTGCTTAGAGTTGATGATTCTAGGAGAGGGGAAAGAGCCAGCAGAAGAAAAGGGAGATTGAAGGTCAGGGAGTGAAAGAGGGTGATGGCTAAGTGTTCCAGAGGAGAGAAAAAGAGATGAGATCAATGGCATATGAAAAAAGGATTAGCCTTGAAAATCATGAGGGCCACTATCTCATCCTTAAAGATTAAAATGAAAGAAAAGAAGAAAAATGACTAAATTTCTATTCTGTACACATCAAATGCAATGAAATATATAAAGAAGCATATTATATGTTGAAGGAATGATGAATCACCTTGATGTCTCCTTCACACAAATGCACATTCAGGTCAAATGCTATGGTATTAAAAAATTCTAGAGATTGCACTTCTCTCTCTTTCTCTCATTTTTTTTTTGTTATACCTGCATTTAGTTGCATTACATATTGTTTGAGGTTTAGAAGTTTTTTTGCTGCATAGAGGGTTTTTTTTTTTAAATGGTATTTGGTATGAGGAATTTGACTTTTAGTTTCATGGAGTTGCTAATATATCATGTCAAAATATTTTCTTATTTAAAATGTTTTTAAAATTTTGCACTTTAATTGCAAATGTGCTGAGCATTTTTCATTTTTAGCCAGAAGAGCCAGTTTCAAACCTGTTGCCTCAGTCCTACTTCCAGAGCTGGTTTTGGGTATATCATTAAAACATCAGTTTTCTCATCTGCAAAATGAATGGATTAGAATGGATTATCAATAAAGACACTTCCAGCTTAAGCAATCAGTTAGCATCTTCTTTTAAACAACTATTATGTGCAAGACTCTGAATTGTATACAATAAAATGAAGTATAAGAATATAAGGCTTGATTCTTTCTCTCATAGAGCTTGCCATTTAGTTGAAGGAGATAAAACACAAATATATAAAATATAACTAATACAAATCGATTCTGGAAATCCCTACCAAAACTTCCACTTTTCCTGATGTGTAGGCTCCCCAAAACTGAATTAGTACTGTATCCTTTCCGGGTTCTAGGGTAAGCCTGAAGAGTTAGCAATATCTTTTGAGGACTTTGCCTCATGGGCTCCCACCAGTAGGCTGTGGTTCAGGTTTTTGCTTCTTCTGCAGGAGTTTAGCTGGAATGCACTCTCCTCTCTGTTGCCAGGCAGTTAAATGACTTGGAATTTTATAGATGACTCACAGAATGGAAACAAGTTTCCTCATCCAAACAAATATATTTTCTTTGTTTTGATCAAGGACTTTTCCAAATTTAGTATAAAGCCTATGATTGATTTGAGTGTATGAGATATTCAGGGAGGATTAGCACCTCTGTTGTGAGAGGCTTGCCAAGATCTTTTCAGAACTGCTCATCCATCATCCATGGTGTCTACCTTCACCTAACTCTCACCTGTGACTCTAAGCATCACATAAACAGCAGCCACACCTGGGTAAACTATCTTAGCACATGGGCTAAACCAAGTTGAGGGAACTGACAGACATCAAACCAATCTATGAATTAGGGAGATGTCTAACTGTAAAGTATGGGCTAGCTCCCTGGAGGGCCTAGGGTGCCAGAGTCAGGATAAATTAAAGTCCTTGGTCTTTAGGAGGAGAAGTGAAGGAAGCAGCCAAGCAAAATCCTGGATCCTGGAGTCCAGAGTCACCAGCCTCTCTCCTCCTTGTCCTGCTGCTAAGTGACTCTCTGGCCCCTCTCTATCCTCCAATCCTGGCTTATGACACTAAATATTCAGCAAGCACCAGTGGTGAGAAGAGCTATTTATCCAAATAGATGCTAATAGAGTCATTGTCTCATATCGAGTAAGTAATTAGCCTTAAGTGCTTGGTTTTCTGATTCAAGCACACCTTTTTGGAGTTTCAGCCCTCAATAATCTACCCCAAGCCTGGGAAGTCTTCCCCTTGCAAAATGGATGGATGAGAACAATTTATTCCATGGCCATGAAAGTAGCTGAAGCAAACAGTATGAAACACTTAGAAATTGGTCAGACATTGAATGAAGATGCCAAGGTCATTCCCTGCATCCCAGGCCATTGCCAATCACCTTTACTTTTCTTTTGCTACTGAACATTGATGGTTGTAGAAGAGAGATTAAGGATGATGACTTTGTGCAACTCTGCCTCACTTTAATCCAATTATAAGCAAGTCAAGATAGCAAGTCAAGATACCACCCACAATGTCATTCAAAAAAGAAGGAAGAACAACAATATGGTTGATTGAACTTGTTCTTACTCAGTTAAAGAATTAAGGTATAGTATCTAATCACTTACTTAAATGGGATGTGGAAGAGTGTTTGATTGTTTTACTCAATGAATCCCACCCTTCCAAGAGGAATTGTAAAATTAATTATCAAATGATTTGTTAGGAATTGTAAGTTCAATAAGGACTCAGAGGAGGGAGGAATCACTTTTTATGGGGTCTACATTGTTCAGAAGTGAATTAGCAAAGGAAATAGTCTATGAATTAGGTCTTCAAGGATAAATATAATTTATATTTATTATAATTGGATAAAATTCTGTGTGATTGTCTATTTTATTCTGAAAATGGAATAAAAGGATGTAGATTTAAATCTTGGATTGCTATTGAATGTCAAGTTTTCTCATCTACAAAATGAAAGAATTGGACATGATAATTTTTAAGATCTCTTTCAGTCATGGATTCTATAATCTTATTCTTTTCTCTTTTAACCTCACCCTCATCATTGCACAATAGAGCCATTAATTTATTTATACCAACCCAGAGCATTTACCCTTCTTTCAGATCACTGCTTTGGTCAATTTATCCATGCTTCTAGGGAAAAGGTGTCCCAGGTTGTGAGACCTATGCTCAATAGCCAATGGAAATTTGAAAGAGAACTATTTACTGTATACTCAAAAAGTAGCAAGATGTTCAGTATTCACAGACACTATCTTGCTAGGGTTAAGCAATTTGTGTCTATGAATGGCAGTCCTTTAGTTCATTTTTTGCATCATATATATATGTTTATATTTATATGTGTGTGTGTGTGTGTGTGTGTGTGTGTGTGTGTGTGTGTGTGCGCTCAAGGCAACTAGGTGGAGCAGAAGATAAAGCACCTACCCTTGAGTCAAGAGGACAAGAGTTTGAATTTGATCTTAGACACTTACTAATGGTATGGCTCTGGGCAAGTCACTTAATCTCAACTGCCTCAAGAACAAAAATATGTGAATACCTTAAGAAGAAAAATACCAGCAAGATTCATTTAAACAGATGTCTCCACAGGGCCAATAGGAAGTCCAGAATAACATGCCTTTTTAACTTTGTAGTTTCCAAAAGCAATACATTGCCTTTAGGGCATACATTGTGGTTTATTCTGCCCTAAAACTTTAAGCAGAGCTATGCACAGCCTAGGGAGAAGTACCCTTTCCACAGCCTTAAAATCACTAACTCAACAGACACACAAAAAGAACAGATATTTTAGATTCTTTTAGAAAGAGTCATGGCCTCAGAATTGATCTAGTCCTACCTGTCATTCTAAAGATTAACACTTGGAAGGGATTCACTTTTCCACTCTTTTTATACAGTCTCAAAACTATGACTTTGAATCCTAATTTGGTAGGATTCTAAGCTGTGTATTCTAAGGATCCAAGTCATGTCACATAGCTTGTTTTTTTTTTCCTTTGGTACACCCTCAAGCAAGTAAAAACTGTGTTTAGAGACTCAAGAGGATTGGGTAAAGAATCTCCCCTTAGGGCTTCTTAGAGTCCTCATTGTGAGTTGGGAGAACATTAAGCTGAGCCCTTTTGAACTTCTGTATGGGAGGCCTTTCCTAAACATCGACATTCTTGTAGATCTGGAACAGCATTTGCTCACTCAGTTTGCCACACAGCTTGGTGCAGCCCAGAAGGCCCTTTTTGAATACCCAAAGGAGCATCTCCCTAAACCTACAGATGTTCACACTCAGACTGCCCTCCCTGTAAACCCCAGCATCGTGGTCTTGGAAGCCTCTGGGTGCTGACCATCTAGGAGTAAAGTAGAAAAGAACATATAAGGTCATTCTGACTACTCCAATGTCAGTTAAACTGGAAGGGTCCCCCAGTTGGACTCATTTCTAGGATTAAAAATGCTGTTTCTGTTACCTCTCCTTCAGATATCTCAGAATATTCCTGTGAGCCCATAGAGGACCTGAAGTTTCTCTTCCACAGGACCCCTGAAAAAACTTTGGAGAAAGAAGAATGAAATTGTCTCTCTTTCTCTCACTATAATTTCCTTCCTTTCTTTCTCACCCTGAGGACTCTACTCCTAAGACTCTCTCTCCAGCTTTCTTGGTGTTACTTTGTGAGTCTTCGCCAGTGGGAGATAACTTCCTGGTCAGACTAGGGAACTCTGTGGATAATGGGGGTATCCAGGATTGTTGGGCATGCCCTCAACACCCCCGAGGTGGACCACAGATACAATCTAATGCATTTTTTGCAAAGGTCCCATTCCCAAATGCCGCCATCTCCACCCTGGAGGTTACCCCAATTGTACTAACTACCCCCCAGGGGAACTACTCTGACCTGACTATCCCGCTTCCTTGCTGGGGAAGATCTCACCCCACACATTACCACACCCATACAGCAGAAACAGTAGTTGTCACCGTGTCCCATAATGGCCATGTTTACATCCCTGATGTGGGGACTCTGACTTGTACCACTAGTACTGTTGGTGCAAGTGTGTGTGACTCCTCTCAAGCCTGCCTCAATTTCACCTCGGCAACCTGAACCAGCTGCACAGGTGGGTCAAGGGCTAGGTGTACTTATGATTATGGACCATCCTGAGAAATATCTGAGAAATATTCCAAGAATATCCTGGCAAACTCACTTACAGTGCTTCCACAGCACCTTCTGTGAAGCTTCTTCATAACCTCCTGAAAACTAACATCCAATTGATAGAATGTCATGTAACTACAATCATCCTTGGGGACAAGCAACCAGGAGACTGCTAGAACTGCTAGAGAACCTGATCTCAGGTACCATTTGTATGCCTAAGGAATATGCTTTTCTCTGTGAAGTAAGTTCTCCATTCTACTCCAATGTTTCTAAGGGACCTGTTAAGAGAAATGCCTCTGACTACAACCCTTCCTAGCTTGTAATTCTCTCTATCCAGAGCTTAATCCCTTTTAAGCCACTATGGGTCTTGCACCCTAGGTTACCTGAGTGTTCCTTTCACTGTATATGATGCCAGTTCCTCAAACACTGCCCCCACCCCTTCAAGGAGACAAAGACGGGGATTTGGGGGAAAATGTTCTTTGGTATTTAAAGAAAGGCACAGCAATGCTGGTTCTCTGAATGGGATAGTTAGAACATGAAAACATTCTCTCTAACCTGACTGCCACAATCAACCAGCTGGCCAACGAAAATTCACACCCTCTCCTGGAGATTCAAGAATCATTGGACTCTCTTGCTAACATGGCTTTAAATAACCAAATGGCCTTGGATTATCTCCTTGCTTCAAGTGGAGGTGTTTGTGCCCTAGTCAATTCATCCTGCTGTATGTACATCAGCAACTCAAGGAAGTTTGAGCTTTGAACTGAAAGAAGCTTAGAGGGAGCTGGCTGAATGAAAGACATTCATGGAAAACTCCTCACACATCCTCAGTCTTCCTCTGGGGGAGGTTCCTGCTTATGGTCTATATTTATTCCACTTCTAATTATTATTTTTTTACTCATGTTTGGCCCCTGCATTTTTAATCTGCTTGTAAGATTTGTTTCCTCCAGGCTCCAAGCTATGAATTTTCAACTGCTTGTTCGGCCTGGAGATCATGACACATCTGACTTGAACACACAACATCCCTTAGATGCAGCTACTGCTGTCTTCAGATCTCGTACTTCCCTTCCTGGCCTGAATCCCCATTGAACATGGGGACAACTCTTTGGCCCTTGTCAGCTTGAAGCAGCTACAGAAAATGAGACCTTCTTCTCTTTGCCCCAAATGAATTTGGGGGACTGCTTGAGGTGGGAAAATGATGTAAATTGTGTCTCCTTTAATCTGTGGGGGTAGGGTTGGAAAGGAATCTTTGGGGGAAGGGTGATTGAGGGTTTCAACCCCTCCTGACAGGAGGGGCACACCCTCCTGTCCATAAGGGAAACTCTGAAGATAAAAAAATCTCATACAATTTTGAATTGTATTGAATTGAAAATGTCTCTCAGATTCATCTGGAGATTGGCCTCCTAGCTTGAGGCCAAAGATCAAAGCAGCTCCAATATATCTGTTATATGCCCAGACATTTAGCAAAATTATCCTAACGAGATTCTTTGCCCACTAAGAAAGCTGTCTTCTTGGTACAAATAAATCCTCTTTTGCCACAAACTTTGGGTTTGCGAATTCTTTCGACCAGAGGGGATCTCTTACCCTCAGTTCTCACACCTCAACTTTAGGGGCAGCTGCATGGTAAAATGGATAGAATTCTGGCCTGAAAACTCATCTTTCTGAGTTCAAATTCATCTTTAGACACTTACTAGCTCTGTGACCCTGAGTAAATCACTAAACCCTGAGTTTCCTCATCTGTAAAATGAACCAGAGAAGGAAACAGCAAACCAATATCTTTGCCTAGAAAATTCTAAATGGAGTCATGAAAATCAGACACAAGTGAACAACAAGACTCCAGTTTTAGGCAAAGTCCTTCATTTTACCAATAAGAAAAAAGAAGAATTAAGATATTTGCCCAAGGTAACATTACTTCAAAAAAAAATTATTGACTTAGAGGTGGAAGGAAATTTAAAGGTCATTTTCTTTTTCTTTTTTTTTTTTTCCGTATGAACTACTTCAATTTATTTTTTTCTTAGTGTTTTCAAATTTTTAGGGTATTCTCTTTTTAAGAGGAAATTACTTATTTATATTCTGAACAATAATCATCAAAAATAAAAAAAGTGTTTCCTATACAAATTAGAACACAAAAAGAACATTATGTATCTGTGAATATTGATTCTATGACTTACTCTTTTAAAAATATATATAGTAAATTCAACCCATTGCTTTCCAGGAAATCTGGTTCATCTGTACTTCCTTATGAACTTCCTTTTTCACTCTTTGAGAAATTTATTTTAAAAATTGTTTCGCTGTCTCTTCTCATTTTCTCTATCTCCTTTTCCCCCCTTCCTTCTCCTTCCTCTCTCCCTTTCATTCCCTTCAAATTTTTTTTTTCCTTTTTAAAAATTTTATATGGTCTTTTATTTTCCCTCAATTATAAAACAATTTTTAACATTCTTTTTCAAAACTTTGAGTTCCAAATGCTCGCTCTTTCTCCCTTCTCACTTTATCCTAAGCAAGCAAAATAAAAAAGCAAACCAAAAAAGGGTAATAATTTTTTAAAAAATATGCTTTTGAAGGAATATAGCTTCTATGGAAGACAGTAGTAGGGAAGGTCTCCCTGACCTTGGGATACTTCTGTTCTAACAATCTGTCAGTGATTCTAAAGTCTGGCTTTGGAATCTGTGATCCTGAGGTTCCTCCCTCCCCTCCCATTTTAGAGTGCTATTGTTCTAACAATCTGTACATCAATAATTGTAAAAGTCTTCTAGCCCAGGAGTGTAATAATAATTCTTCCCTTAGACTTTAGGGAAGATATATTACTGATCCTGAGATCCTCTGACCTCAGAGTGCTATTGTTCTAACAATCTGCCTGTCAATGATTCTAAAGTTTTCTGGTTTTAGGTCCTAAATCTGCTGGTCAATGATAACCAAAATTCCTGAGACCACTCTTCAGTTCTATCTCTAAATTATAAAATTAAAATATCAATGACATGAAGAATTGTATAAATATGTCTTCTTGCTACAGATTCTTTGCTAAATTCTTTTGGAACTTAGCCTGCTTCAATTGGCATTACAAGTACAATAAACTTTGCCCCTTGACTTGGAATAGGTTCAAGTCTGCAAATTCTTTTGAGATACCACATGACACAGGTCTGCTACCCCCAACTTTTTGGGGTCCTTTCCCAGCCTCAACACTTTGATCTGCATTGTGTCCATAGTTCTCCTTCTAAATGCAGATGACCTTTCTATCCCAAGTCTATTGAAATTTCCTTAGATCACTGCATTGCTGAGAAGAGCTAAGTCTATCATAGTTGATCATCACATAATCTTCTTATTACTGTGTACAGTGTTCTGGTTCTGCTCATTTCATGTAGCATCAGTTCATCTAAGTCTTTCCAGGATTTCCTAAAATCATCCTGCTCATCATTTCTTCAAGAAAAATAATACTCCATTACAAGCATATACCAAAACTTATTCAGCCATTCTCCAATTGATGGGTTCTACTACTCAATTTCCAAGTCTTTGAAGGCAAGCAATTAGATATAGGTTATACATGTGTAGACATACAAAATATTTCCATAATAATAATAATATTGTAAAAGAAAACATAGACCCAAAAAAATAACCTCAAGGAAAACAAAGGGATACAAAGATGTCATTTTCTCCTTCAACTTCTCCATATTTAGAGAGGTAGAGATTAATTAAGAGAGAGCTTAATTAAGTAATCTGCCTGAGATTAAACAGATAGTAAATCAGTGGCAGAGCTAGGATTCAAATCCTCTGATTCAGACCTAAAACCCTTTCCATGTAATTATGTTGAGGTTCAGAAGAAACCCCAAAAGGTTGGGGGTCTCAGTTTGGTGTCTCAAGGTGTCTCAAAAGAATTTGCAAGCTTGAACCCATTTCCAAGTCAAGGGGCAAAATTTATTGTAATTGTAATGCCAATTGAAGTGGGATAAATTTCAAAATAATTCAGCAAAGATCCAGGAGCAAAGGAGATACATTTATCCAGTTCTTCATGTCCTAATTTTAGGCTAATTTTATGGCCTAGAAGTAGAACTAAGGAATGGTCTCAGGAATTGGTTATCACTGACCAACAGATTATGTACCTGACAGTCAGCAATGTTTGTAAGACTATCCTAAGGCCAGAAGACTTTAGAATCATTGACAGCCAGATTATTAGAACAACAGCACTGTAAGGTCTGAGGGCTCAGGATTCCTAATATATCTTCCCTAAAATCTAAGGGGAAAATATTATTATATTCCTAGATCAAAAGATTTTTACAATCATTGATGGACACATTGTTAGAACAATAGCACTCCAAGGTTGGTGGGACCTCAAAACCACTGATTTTAGAAGATTTTAGAATCATTGACAAATTGTTAGAACAGAAGCACCCAAAGGTCCATGGGAAGGAGGAGTCCCTCTTAACTACTGTTTCCCCTA